>NC_045172.1:5244851-5259851 GCF_900700415.2 Clupea harengus | reverse complement strand
CTGTCCTGGAGGAAAGGAAATGAGAGGTAAGGAAAGGAGAGGAGAGGAGAGGAGAGGAGAAGAAAGGAGAGGAGAGTAAAAGAGAGGAAAAGAGAGGAGAGGAGAGGAGGGGGGAGGAGAGGAGACAAAAGGAAATAAAAGGAAAGGATAGGAGAGAAAATGAAAGGAAAAAAGAGGAGAGGAGAGGAGAGGAGAGGAGTGGGGAGGGCATGCTGATGGAGATGTAGCCTGTCTGGTGGGTGGGACAAGGAGATGGAGGAGCTGTGAGAAGACTGGGTGGAGGCTGACAACACAGAGAACAGAGGAGGAAGCAGCCCAGAGAGAAGATCAAAACAGCAGCAAACAGCTTGTGCTTTCAAAGGCACAGGCCTCTGTCATTACACCACACCAATTATTTAACACACACACGCGCGCGCGTGCGTGCGTGCACACACACGCAGGCACTCGTAGGCACACACATACACACACACACAAACACACACATACACACGTACACACACACACACAAACACACCCACACACACAAACACACAAACAAAGCCATGTACACTCACACACAATAATGCACACATGCACACAAGCATACTTTATGCACACCACACACAGATATATACACCCCCCCCCACACACACTCTCTCTCACACACACACACACACACGCACACGCACACGCACACACACACACACACACACACACACACACACACACACACACAGGGCAAGAGAGAGTCCAGTGTCTATTTTTGGCCGAGCGAGCAGCACCAGCCCTACATTCATTTCTGAATCCAGCTGAGTGTTGTTTAGGCGATGAGGAAGTGGAACAGCGATGAGAAGAGTGAGGAGAAAGGTACCTGAGACCTCTGCTACCCATCACAACCCCCCTGCCTGGGGAGGTCCTCCTTCAGGTCCTCCTTCAGGCCACTGGGGTTTCTGCTCCCCGAGGCTAAACTTGGCTTTGCACTCTCACAGTATTCAGGAGACAAAGGGCTTTGCAGCGTAGCATTTCCTTAGAGCTCACTGTTTATTTATTTAATTTGTTTGGTTTGTTATTTATTTATTTATTTGTTTATTTATTTACTTGTTCACTTTTGTGCTGACACAAGTGAAGACGGTCCACCCCTCTGCCCCGAGATGGCATTAGAACGTCCACAAAGCGTGGCAGAGAAACATCTGCTCACCCCCCCAAACCCCCAAACCCCCTCAGACAAACATTAGCATTCAGCCTCTGACTCAGCTAGTTTGCTTCATGGACAGAGCCCAGGCTTGTTTGCCATTTCAAGTACACAGGGCCCGAGCCAGCTCTTCAAAATCTATTAACTGGGCTGCCATCAAATCAATATTAATAGCAGCATGCACATTATTTGCCAGGAGCTCTGTGTACGGTTGTGTTAAATATATCTCTCTGTGTGTGTGTGTGTGTGTGTGTGTCTGATCACGGGTATATCTCCTTCCGGTATTAAAGACAAACAATCTCTGTCAATCTTCATCATTCTTGTCTTTCATGTTGAAATTAATTTTAAAGAATAACAATATCCACACTAGTGAAAAGCTAATTTATTCCCTGGACAGAGAGAGAGAGAGAGAGAGAGAGATAGAGAGAGAGAGAAAGGAAGAGAGAGCGCGCTGGGGTAATTGATTTCTAGGATGGCATAATAAGCTGCTGCTGCTGCTGCTGCTGCTGCTGTTGAAGCTGCTGCTGGAACCAGCCAGCCACAATGCACCGTGACAAGATGGCAGCTAACATGCACACACAACTCCTGTCCCATTAAACACATTCCCCGATAACACCTGATCCAGGATCAGCTGGATCTGTGCCACCCAGGGTTGAATACGTTTCCGTGTTTCCTATTTGAGGGTGGGTGTCATCTAAAGGAGATAAGTAATCACTCGAACACCACCACCATTACCAAGAGAATCTTTCTTCACAATTTGCCCTCCAGGCTGTTTGATCTTTAAAGAAAGCTGCTGGGGGGAAATGACCAAAGCATGTTCGAAATAAGATACAGTATGTTTAGGTACGTCATCAACAACGCAATTGTTTAGCCAAACAGACATCCCTAGGGAGATGGGGCTGAGGTCAGTTTTGTATACAGCAAAAGAGATGTATAACAGTAAAGCCAAACTAAACCTGAAGAGCTAAGACATGCAAAACACATCATTCTTCTCTCTGCAAACAGATAGATGTGTATTCGCACCCTATCCCCATGTGCAGCAGATCAGGTTACACGTTACACATTAAAGCCATCCAACTGCCATCCCAGCAAATTACTATCCTGTGGGTAAATACCATAGTCATTAATAACAGCTTTATTGGCACTATCCTGAATGCAGGGTGTCTGTGACAGGCTAGTTCATTACATGCTTTTCCTCTTGGAGGCCTATGGGAAGCACTGGGCCCAGCTCATATTGCTGGCCCAGCATAATTGTGTTTCTTCTTTTCATTTCATTACAGCGGTGCTAACAACCACCAAGACTACTTGTGTGTGCGTGTCTGTCTGTCTGTCTGTCTGTCTGTCTGTCTGTCGGTGTGTGAGTGTTCGGCAGATATATGTGTGTGATGTACTGCAAAATGCATCAAACTGAGTTTTTTTTTTCTTTCTGTTCTATTGGTATGTCTTTCTCTGTCAGTTCACAGCCTGCACTGGTTGGCAATTTGACTTCAGTATTAGACAACACTAGCTGGCTTATCCTTTGTCTGCAATACAAAAACAACTCAATAACTCAGAATCTCTACAGTAATAATGTACCATGGCACTGAAGTGATTTCTGCACACACAAAAGAAAATTACAGCATAGAACATACAGTAAGACTCTCTCATGCCTTCACTAATACAGGAGATTGATGAAAGCCATCCTCTCACTGCTTGTCACCTCAATGGCTTAAAGTGTCTCCCAGGCTCAAAGGAAGTGACATCACAAAGGTCAGAGGTCAAAGGTTGAAACCAATTTAGAAAACACAGCGATATTAAATGCATTCATGAATTCATTCATTGCATAATAAGGGGCATTGGATAAAAGTGTCTGCAACACAATCAAATGTATGTTAATGAATTCAGATTCACTTATGTGAGCAAATAATCCGTAAATATTCATGATGAAAAAAAACGAAACTTTATCAGAAGCAACTTTCCGGTATTCTTTCAAAGTGCTTCTCAAAATGCCGAGTTAAATGTCACCGTTCTGCAAGTACAAGTGGCCTTAAATCAAACTCTTCAAAGCTCTGACACATCTGAACTTGAATGGAGTTCAAATCAAAAACAAGATCAATCAAGAGAGATACGGGTAAAAAAGATCCATTTTTCCCTGATGCCATTTCACAGAACACAACATCTGAGGAAATAAAAGCTCTCCAGAAAACATCTGCTAAACAAACAAAGGCAACTGTAATCAACTCGATGTGAAAAGCTCCTTTGAGAAACCATTAGCCTTTCAAGCAGTATGATAATAGGTAGTTGTTATGGATAAAAATCCTCCATTATCATCAAAATCCACAAAACAAACTTTAGCTTTACATGAATATATAGACAGTGACAATCTGTGCATATGTTGCATATTGTATGGGTCTGTTGTTGTTGTGTGTTTCTCTGTGTGTGCGTGCGTGTGTGTGTGTGTGTCTTGGGTTGTATGCATTAATGTGTACATCTTTCTGTGTATTTATATGTGTATGTGTGGATACATCTGTTGTGTGTGTGTGTGTATGTGCCATTTATCATGTGTGTGTTTGCATGTATGTATGTTTTTATGTTTTTATGTATGTGTGTGTGTGTGTATGTGTGTGTGTGTGTGTGTGTGTGTGTGTGTGTGTGTGTGTGTGTGCGCGTGCGTGCGTGCGTATGTGTGTATGTTTGTGTGTGTGTGGGCTGTGAGACCAGGGAAAGTGTTTAGGTGATTAGCGGGGCCCAATTAACTTGAGGCCTGTCCAGACAATGACTGGCCTGCTGCTCTGAGAAGAGAGGGAGCAGATGCTGGCTTCACCCCCTCCTCCTGCAGTCCCACTAACACAGCCACCCCTGGCCCACTTCTCTACAGCGGAGGTCTGACGATGAAGAACATCTACATTCTGCTAATAGAATGCATGCAGTGCTCTCTACTGACAGAGTGTTCAAAATCAGCAACAGCGCCTTAAAGCAGGTGTAGTTCACCTGAACCAAACGTACTACCATAAGCATGGCTAAACCATACATACAATACATCCTGTGTGACATATGTTCTGATCTGATTTTAAGTCTGAAAAGGGGCTTTTAATGACTCAAAATGTCCATTTCAAATAGTATTCAAAGTAGAGAGCACACACACATAGAGTCTGTCCTGTGTATAGAGTGCAGATAAAAAGATGCACACACACCTCTGTGTAAGTCTGTGACCCTGAGCTGAATTCACTCACCAAGTCCATGAATCCCAGAGCAGACTGCCCTTTCAGACACACACAGAGAGCAAGAGAGAGAGAGAGAGAGAGAAAGGATATGAGAGAAAAGTAAAGAGAGACTAAGAGAAAAGAGAGCATGACAGAGAATATAAACATTGAGAGAAAGAGATGAAGACAGAACAAGATAGGGAGAGAAAAAAGAGCCTTCCTCCTCCTCCACTGGACTGGTCATGATGCCCCCTGGAGCTCGCTTCCTCCGACCCCCCGGACGGCCAGCAGCTTGTCCGCACATCTGAGCGCTTAACACAGTCAGTGGAGCAGAAGGGGATGCACTCAGGCCCACACACAGGCCCCCGCTCCCCTCTACTCTCCCTCCCTCTTTCCCCTCTCTCTCTCTCTCTTCCTCTGTCACTCTCTGTCTCTCTCTCTACTCTGTCCTCTCCCTATCTCTCTCTCTCCCTCTTTCCTCATTCTCTTCCCCTGTCACTCTCTCTCTCTCTCTCTCTCTCTCTCTCTGTGTACTCTGTCCTCTCCCGCTCCCTATCTCTCTCCCTCTCTCTTTTCTCTCTTTCTCTCTGTCCTGCTCCCTCACTCCGTCTCTCAATCTCTCTGCAATGTGCCTGCCTATAGGGGCTCAGCGCGTCCTCCACAGAGGCTCTAGGACAGATGGTACGATATGCATCCCTGTCCACGTCTAGGAGCCATGCAGTCACTGAACCCTACCAAAAGGGATTCACTTCGAGCTAAAGGGAAAAAAAGACATGCAAGCAATGATTAAATGCCATTTATTTATTTCCTATTATTTTCCTTATTTATTTTTTACTTCCTATATATATATATATATATATTATCACTTATTTCCATACTGCCCTGGCTCCCTTTTCTCTGTGTTGAATGGCTTCCCTGTGAATGCAGTCCAGATAGATAGATAGATAGATAGATGGATACTTTATTAATCCCGAGGGAAATTTAGGTCATCCAGTAGCTTATACACATACACAAATACACTTATACACTTATACACCTCACCGACATACATACATAAATCACATATACATACACATAGGGAGAACATAGTGTGTTTCCAGGTACAGGAAAGGGTCTGACCCTATTGTACAGAGTGCAATGATTTTGACAGTGTCGGTGTCCAGGAGGAAAGTGAAAAGTGAAAAGTGATCTTGTGCTGCTGGTGTGGAGAGTGCAAAAAAATATATAATGTTCTTGTGCTTGTGAGGATGGGTAGTGCAAGATAGTGGTCTTGTGCTTGTGTGTGTGTGTGTGTGTTTGGAAAGTGCAAAGAGCAAAGTGATAGATGATATGACTCAATGGCACACGCAGCTAGTCTTTGTGGTGTGTTCGATACAAGGCCTCATTACTGCACACAACGGGAGACGGGTAGTGACGCTGTTGCTGTTAGCACAGTGGCTGTGTCTCGGCGAAACACAGTGGTGATGCACATGGTCTTTTCAAACACCGGGATATCAGTTGTGGACGTATTCAAGCTCTCCATGTGGATATTCCCCACCCCAAACCTCCTCTTTCTGCCCCCGTCCCACCATCCCCCTGCCCCCCCCCCCCCTCCTCTACGTCCCCCACCCCACTTCATCTAAGCACAAACACCTTCTCCATTCCCTCGCTGACAACTCAATCAATGGCAATTTCAGCCACGGCACTTCCAATCTGGCTACAGCGCAGCGGCTGTGGGGGCCGGGTGGCGAGACCTGCCCCTCCCAGACCCATGCAGCTCTGCTCTGCTCTGCTCGACTCGGCCCCGTCTCTGTTGGGGTTGCGGTGAGGTGAGGGGGTGTCAGGGGGGTGGAGGGGGTGTGGGTGAGAGAGCGCGGAGGTGCTCTAATGATGTCCCCTCTGGGCCACCAGCCTCCAGCTACCATCCAGCCATCCAGTCAGCGAGCTCCACTTCATTTGGGCTGGCCACAAATCACAGGCTCCCCTGCTGGCTCTGCCGCTGCAGGTGTAAATGAAGAGACTGGGGACCTTTAGTGAGGGTCTTTAGTGAGCGCGGCAATAAAACTGAGAAGTGGTCAAGCGCTGGCTGCCGCCACAAATCACCTCTGGATGGAGCTGTAATGGAGGAGAGCTGCCAAGCTTCTGTTTTTTCCTCCCTCCCTCTCTCTCTCTCTCTCTCTCTCTCTTTTCTTCACTTTTCTTTCTTTACAATGTGGAGAATATATATAGAGCGTGTCACATGGGGAAGATCATTACAGAGCCGATCAGCTGGCTCTACACACAAACGTGGAACATTCCAGAAAACACTTCATCTTTCACTCTCGCTTTTTCTTCTCTATCAGACACCAGAAGCTGAGTAGGGTGGAAAAAAATGGCTTTTCTTGGCGAATACATTATTAGCCTATTTTGAATGGAACGTGAACATGTATATTTAGTGTGGAGAACAGGCTTTGCATGATGTGGAAATGTAGCATGTAGAACAGATGGTGTAAAAGCTGGGGAGAAAAGTGCACAAGATGGCACAGAAAATGCTTTGTTACTCACATAATGTAAAAACACGGCATTGTGGTTTGAATTGCAGGGTATTCTTTACCCTAGATATATATCACTTATCTATCAATACGAGAAACAACAATCCTTGGAGAGTCTCTCCAACATAAAGATAGAAATCAATGGGAAAAAGACTGTTTGTAACCACATATTTTTAAAAAGTAATGGGACATCATTCAGTTTTTTTCGATTATTCGGTTGTATCTCACTATGAATCAAAATCTCATCATTTTCAGTTAGTAGAATTGTTAGAAAAATCTGGTCTATTTTTCTCTGGCCCCAGAAGCCCTTGCAGCACACTGCATATTTCAATGGCTGCTTCACTACAATTCTCTGCCGTCAACATTTGCGCTAGTGATGAGATATCTTAGCGCCTTGGAAATATGTACTTTACAAATACCATATATTATTTATGTGACCTACCTCCTATTCTCTCTTTTTCGTTGCAGTTCTCTCTCTTTCTCTCTCTCTCTCTCTCTCTCTCTCTCTCTCTTCACAGCCACTGAAGACCCATGAACATATTTGCCTCCATCCATATACAAGTGGATAATTATAACATTTAAACCCCAAATCAGAGAGTGTGAAAGCTATCTTTCAGGATACCAACTACCTTAGGGGTAATTTCAATTCATTCAACATCAGCCACTCTTTCTGCCCTCTATCTCACTACTGGGAGGTGAAGCCCTGAGCAGAGCTCTGTCGGCTGCCTCTGTGATGTTAGCAGAGAGATCTGGGTTTGTTATATGTCCATTGTCAGGGGGATGAAACCCAGGCCATGAGGTTTCCTCTGACAACACTGATAACTATGCCCGGCGACCTCTCTCTGTCTCTCATGGCCATGCAGAAACCCTGTCTTGTATCACCTTCCACCACGCTACAGAGGTGCAAGCTAAGTTCTGAACTCTGTTAGCCTGCTAGTCCGCTACCCATTCCGACACAGATTCCATTAGCACCCAGTAGGGGATGGGCACTGTAAGGGAGCGGCTGTGGGCTACTCCGGCCATCACTGTGTCAGCAGTGGCCTGTGAGTCAGATACTGGCCATCTGCAGCAGAATGCACAACTTCTGATTGCTCTCTTAGATGTTGTTGGAGCTGAAAAATTGTGCTTGTTCGTTTTGTACAATGATTTTGTAAATTGATCTGTGACTGAGTCCATGCCTGTGTCGTGACCGACAGGGATTGGTTGGTTGGTTGATTGATTGATTGATTGATTGATTGACTGATGAAGGGATTGATGAATTCAGAGGTCAAGACAGGTCTCTCAGCAAAAACATTGTTGTATTAACAACTAGTCCAAAACAGCAGGCGGAAGTCAAAAATCCAAATCTAGGCAGAGTTCGTAACCAAAGAAAGCGGTCAGAAGCAGGCAGAGACTAAATCCAGGAATAGGCAAAATAAAGACATGGCTAAAGGCAAAACAGGCACGCAGACAATCCAAAATCTGTGAGGCAAATATACTGCCAGGAATAACCAGGCAGAGGTCATCCACGCAAAGCAACTACCAAAATCAGGCTAGAACGACACACAGGAACAATCTGGGACCAACTGACAAACTAGGGGTTAAGAAGTCAGCCTTAAGAGGTCAGAGGGCAAAGAGGGAACAAGGAACAGGCGTGTAGGAGAAGGGGGGAGGTGAGGAGTCAAGAGCACAAAAACAGGAGTACTGACATCAATCCATCAATCAATCAATCAATCAATCAATCAATCAATCAATCAATCAATCCATCCATCCATCCATCCATCCCTCCATCCATCCATCTATCTGTCAGCCCATTCGTCCATATGTCCGTCCATCTTAATTCATTCCTGATGCATAAGACCTGAAAACAAGCCTATCTCTGGCACATATGGAGTTTGATATGATAGGGGTATGATAGTATGATTACCTCTTATTCAATCCATTACGACAGCGTATTAGGGCCATTTTAGGTAAAAAAAAAAAGTCATAATAACATAAAATGAATTAATCTATGAAATTCAGATTTTTTTTCTCAGATTATTACCCCCATCCTCCAGCTCCATCAATTTTTTTCTTAACCTACAATGGCCCTAATACACCATCGTAATCCACTGATGCTTTTCTGTGCTGAGTGCCGAGTCTCTCAGAGATGCAGGGGCGAGGTCAACATCTTTCTTTTCTTCCTGATACTCTCACACCTCATGAACCTGGACACTGATGGAGTGGGGAAGAGGGATACTGGACTCATGGACCCAAATCTCAGGATTTTTTTACACAAAAGTTTACAGTTACACAGATATCCAAAGCTGTTCCTTCTATTTACTCCCTGTCAGAGTTGAGCCCTCTGGGTTATGTGGAAGGCCTAGTAAACACTAAGATGATAAGGCAACTGGCAATTTGTGCAAAGGGATCTGTTTTCAGACATGCACAAATAGGTGTATTTTCTCCTTGTAATAATAATAATAATAATAGGAATAATATTAATAATAAATAATAATAATCCAATTGTGGGTGAATCATTTCTTCCAGTCTGAGACTCTCTATTCCCCTCGCTCTCGTCTCCAGTGACATCAAGGGAAGCTTTTTGTAGAGTAGATATTATTGGAAGCAATTCACCAGCACAGGCAAACAAGGGATGACACAGCCTGGCTGTCGAGGCCATCTCATTGTACCATCTCTCTTTATTTCTCTGTTCCTCTCTCTCTCTCTCTCTCTCTCTCTCTCTCTCTATCTCTCTCTTCTCTCTCTCTCTCCCTTCCTGGGATTCACATGGCTTCACTTTGTTCTGATTTCTTGGCAACCAAAGCAAACTCAATATATTTCAACAAATCAGGTCTGCTGCATTGTACAGTATGTCAACCTTCATCCAAGGAGGGTCCCAACACTGCGCTGTCTGCGATTGTGATATGGTAAACACTCCAGGGGCACTAAACACACACACACACACACACACACACACACACACACACACGTTGAATAATGTTGGGCTTAAACAGCAGCCTTGTCTCACCCCACACTCCTGAGAGAGAAAGTTTGTGTGTTTGTTGCCAAATCTTATTCTTATTTGTTTTCTGTGTAAATTGATTTAAATAGGTCATATGTTTTACCCCCTACCTCGCTTGCTGTCATTTTATAATAAAATAATCCTATGTGTCAAATAGGCTCAAGTGCTTTTTGGAAGCCAATGAAGCATGCATAGATTTTGTTTTTGATTATGTTTTTCAATTAGGTGTGTAGGGTGTTAATAGGCTCAGATGTGTGGTTGGAAGAAAGCCAGTTTGACCCTTGCTCATGACGTTGTGATTGTGAGTCTGGAATTTGTAATGCTACAAAATAGCTTCCCCAGGTTATTGTTCACACAAATGCCAAAAGTGTGTCATACAATTCAACACTTACAGTAAAGAAAGGCTATATCAGTGTGATTTCAAGTGATTGTCCCTTGACATCCGCACTCATGGAATGCCTCCTGTCCAATCAGAAATTAATAAATCATTTGGCCGGATCTAACTGTTGTATAAAATGAGATCAGCTGTTTAGAGTGTTCTCTCAGACTGTTTGATCTTGAACATAAACTGTCACAATATCACATGTCAATGTCACATCAGTGCAGCGGCACTTTTCTCTTTCTGCCTCCGTCTCATACTGCTGCTCTCCTTGCTGAGGATATTTGCCAGCAGGATGAACGCACATCTGCTTGTGTGTGTGTGTGTGTGTGTGTGTGTGTGTGTGTGTGTGTGTGTGTGTGTGTGTGTGTGTGTGTGTGTGTGTGTGTGTGTGTGTGTGTGTGTGTGTGTGTGTGTGTGTGTGTGTGTGAGAGAGAGAGTTTGTGTATGTCTGTGTGACTGTCTTGGTGAATGTGAATGTGTGTGTGAGTGTGTAACTAATACGTATATCTGACTGGAAAAGTCTAATAAAAGGATGAACTCTGAAGTGCATGTCTGTGTGCTTAGGTGTGTGTGTGTGTGTGTGTATGTGTGTGTGTGTGTCTGTGTCTGTGTGTGTGTGTGTGTGTGTAAATGTGTAAATGTGTAAATGTGTAAGTCTGTGTGTGACTGTGTCTAACACAATCTTCTATCTGACTTTATAAATATAAAACTGGTCTCGTCTGAAGAGAAACCACAGTCTTAATTTCCCCTTGCAGTGTGCTGAACTGATAGAGATAGCGGGAGCCAAATATAGACCAGGCACTGCTCCTGCACCCGCACTGTCATTACGGATCAGAACTGTTTCCGTCGGTGGAAAATCCATAATGAAACATGTGCCTCTGCATGTCCCACAACACACACACACACACACACACGTACACACACACACACACACACACACACACACACACACACAATCAAATAAACATACACATACTCACACCAAAAATACTACACAAGAACGCACATGCACACATACACACACACACACACATATATACAGGAGACAGAGGCGGGGAGGAAAAGAGAGAACAGGCTCTGATACACATCAGCAGCTAACAGACTGCAGGCCGGGGACACTGAGATGAAATATGTGCGATGTCTATTTACGGCAACGACAGCAGAGAACGGGTATCTCTGACGTGAACACGGATAACAGTTCTCCCCCTCCTCACACGCGCTAAGCTGTAAATGAAATGGATGTCAAATTCCCATTCCAAATTCCAAAAACGGCTCCACCGTCTGTGTGGTGTCGGCCCCTCCATGTTGCACCCATCCAAACGTGCAAACATTCTTTTACCCAGGAGAGTGGCAGCCGTGCTCGTCCCATCTGAGCAGACTCAAAGCCAGAGAGGAGCTCTCTGTGCCCACAGTGGGCTGACTGATCTCCAAAGCGCTGCTCCCTCCCACTTCTGTCTACCTTTTTTCTCCCCCTCCTCTCTCTCTCTCTCTCTCTCTCTCTCTCTCTCCCTCGTCTCCCTCTTCTCTCGCTTTCCTGGCATTGTCTGATTCCTGAATGCTCATTAAAGTTTTAAGCAATCTGCTCACAACATTTATCAGCCATTATTTTCTCCCATGAGGATTTGGTATGGCACACACACCCTTCTCTCTCTCTCTCCCTCTATCTCTCTCTTCTCTCTCTCTCTCTCTCTCTCACACACACACACTCTCTCACACACACACACACACACACACACACACACTGACAGACACAAATGACAGAACCTTATCAAAGCAGTCAGGCACAATGAGAGCATGCTCTGAATGTCACCTGCGGTTTCCTTGTCATTAGCTGCAGTGGAGAGCCAGACAGACAGATACACTTTAACAAACGGTTCAGTCCAAAGCAAATGAACCTAATTCCTTGTCGTAGTGCACCTTCTCCCCCTGTGCACCCTTACGCAACGTAATCACTCATCCCCTCTTAAGGCAGCTGAGTGTTTCAGACTGATAATAACCTCCTCGGTCTTGGTGCGATAACCTCACTGCTGGCCTTTGGAGAGTTTAAACACATCTTTATCGAGCCTACTCAACTCCTGACAGGATTTCATTTTTAATATTCATAGGCAGGTTAAGCACAAAAAAGAAGAGGGCTTTGGCAAGGGAGGAGAGGAGTGTTAATCAGACGCTGGTATTTACGCAGAGCTGCAGACAGGTAAAGCAGGTTGAGGTGGAGGTGCTGAACACTTAGCTTGGCCTGCTGTCTGTACCCCAAACGGAGAAGAGGACTGAAGGTAAACAAAGCTAAAGTGAACGTAATCGATACCACTCCCTGCTTTTGACACTTTGCTTGTCTATTTGTCTTTTTTTTTTTTTTTGCCCAGGTTTTATTTCTGCCGTTCAGCGCTGGTCAATAAAGCAATTTTGGCTTTGTTTACAGTGTTCTGGTGCCTGATGCCTCTCAGAATCAATGCCATTGACCAGCTCCCTAACATGTTCTTAAAGGATCAGCATAACCCTTCTAAGAGACGGATGGAGAACTCAGCGCTGTTTGCGCCTTGCCTACTAATGCACACTGATGCAACACATTAGCACGTTAGCATTGTGCAGATGACTAATGAGCATTATGAGCATTTCTCCCAACATAGGAATGACATTTACTCGTTATTTTGTTTCAAACACGGCGTGATGTTTTTGATGGATTTTTTAAAAGTGTTTGTTGTCATGTGTCATGTGTCATGTTGTCAAGTTCAATCTGAACTTTTAAACGTAATAACGTAATACCAATCTGCATCTTTTAAACGTAATAATCTCACAAACATAATAACTGTTGCCTTCCACAAACATAATAACTGTTGCCTACCACAAACATAGTAACTCATTTCCCACAAACTTAATAATAATGTTTGCAGGAAGTTATTACGTTTCTGGGAAGGAAAAATCCTTTATGGGAAGGTAAAAGTCCAAAAGTCATATGTAAGAAATCACTAATATAGTAAAATTCTACCTGTTATTTCAGTTGTAAAAGTCACAAATCTTCACCATCTAATGAAATATCCTCGAAATAAAAACTTTTGAACTTGTTCAATGACATTGATTGTAAAAACTTAAAGCAGGTTGACAGGTCAAGTTGACAGGTCCCCCCCCCCCAATCCCCAACCTCCCATTCATGGATGCCCTTGTGGGGTCGTGATGTTTCCATTAACAGTCTGAGTTACTGATCTCAGAAGAGCACTGTCGAGGCAGGCAAAGACAAAGCCACAGGATTACAATGCCAGAGGACTGCATTTGCCACCGAGGAGTCAATTATGCATGTGCATAGAATAATATCATTCACAGGGATTTATGCTGAGGCTATCTCTATTTCTCTCCCTCTGTCTCTCTCTCTCTCTCTCTCTCTCTCTCTGTCTCTCTCCGTCTCTCTCTTCCTCGCTCTGTCTGTCTGTCTCTCTCTCTCTTTCTCTTTCTCTCTCTCTCTCTCTCTCTCTCTCTCTCTCTCTCTCTCTCTCTCTCGTTCTCTCCCTCCACCACGTTCTTCCATTCCCTTCCTTCAATTCTCCTCGATCTCCGAGGCCTCCATCTCCCCACCCCCACCCACCGTTCCACTGTAGCAGGACTTTGATGTGACTTTGATCAGGGCGAGCCGTGTTAATTGACTGAGACAGTCTCTGCAGGTGGCTGTTACCTGCGCTCACCAGTCAGACACACTTTGGATTCAGCAGCGGCATCATTCCCGTCTGAGCACAGGGCTCATGAGAGCAGACAGGTGAAGGGGAAAACACACACAGACACAAACAGAGCACTGGAGTACAGAACAGCAGGGATGCCAAGAGTGTCCTGTTGACTCTGCCATTAAAGGACTACAGGCTGGTTAGACTGTTGCTATGCTGTTGTTCACTCTGTCATTAAAGGACTACAGGCAGGTTAGACTGTTGCTATGCTGTTCACGCTGTCATTAAAGGAGTACAGGCAGGTTAGACTGTTGCTATGCTGTTGTTAACGCTGTCATTAAAGGAGTACAGGCAGGTTAGACTGTTGCTATGCTGTTGTTAACGCTGTCATTAAAGGAGTACAGGCAGGTTAGACTGTTGCTATGCTGTAGCTGTAGGACCAGTCATCAGCCAATAAATGTACTCCAGGGAAACAAAATGTAATCAATCTCTTAGGACAAAAACATATGATCCTGTCTTGAACTCCTGTCCTATCCTGATTCATGTTAACCAAACATTGTGGTGTTTTGCTGCCATAAATGGTATGGGGTTTGTCTTTGACTCAGACAGGTGACCTACACATGTCATTTCACAAGGGGCTTGCATCTCATGGGAAAACTTATAACTGGGATGGAACTAATACATGTAAACATAGAGACCAAAACCTCAAACATTACAGTGCCATCCTACACATGGGATACAATAGGGTAGCGGATAGTTAACAGTCCATAAAGGTCATGGTCATAGTTCAACTACTTTCTCAAAAGTCAACAAAAACACAAATAACAAACATTCCTGTATATGTTTTCCACAGTGCATAACTGCAATAAAATACACTCAGAACAACCATGTGAATGGGTCAAAGTTCACTGTCACTTTCAAGTTTCAGTCTCCCAGGATGTATTGCATTGTTTTCATCAGTCATGACCATCGCTGGCAGCACAACCTACGAATTGCTAAAAATCCGAATCCAGCATTTAAAAGAAATTAAACGATAAAAGCCAAACCGGAAAAAAAGCATAGAACTATTGTACACATAAAGAATAAAACCTTCTATTGCATTCATGATTTGAATAGATCCGA
>NC_045172.1:5237351-5242351 GCF_900700415.2 Clupea harengus | reverse complement strand
TGAGAGATGCCAACTAACGCTGCGACTACATCAGGGAAAAGGGAAATGGTTTTGAGAGAGAAAGAGCTTCCACAGTTCAACAGTGAGAGAGAGACAGAGAGAAAGAGGGAGAGAACGAGAGAGAGAGAGGAAGACAGAAGCGTGGGCCTCCTCGCTCTAACACACTCTGGGGAGGATCGCAACAAAAGTGCTCTATTATTACCAACACACAGCGAGCTTCAGGGTGAACACACACGCACACACGCACACACGCACACACAGACACACTTGCACACACACATACAATGAGGCAGAGAAAATAAAGCACATCGCACCATATTTCATTAAACCCACACAACAGTCCCACTGGAAGACTCTGGATTTTGTAATTGAGTAAGGCTAAGATGTAAGGTGGGAAATACGTCAGGATGCTGATCTAAGACTAGAAATCAGTGGACTGTGCACACAACTCAGCACAGCACTGATCCAAAACTGTGCACACAACTCAGCACAGCACTGATCCAAGATCTGCATACTAAGCATGCACATACAAAACAAGACAAGGGACATATTTTGAACCCTGACCTAGAGGGTCTTTTAAATAGGTGATGCAGAACATGCACTGTTCTAAAGTTTAGTCTTACACAAAAATACACACACACATGCACACACACACTAATGGTGTTACCTTAGAAACTGAGCCTGTGTCAAAAAAGGGAAGCAGTTCCTGTTGGAACTCTTGAGGTTTGTAGGGAAAATGACGTCACCCATGACGCTCAAAGCCGCGTTTAACCGCTGCTTCAAGAAAAGGTTCAATGTTGGTGCTTCGACTTTTTCACTCGAATGCATGAGGCAGTTGAGGATTGGGAGTTGCGATGTTGTGATAATAGTATATTTATTGAGATGGAGCCAGCAACATGCAGACAGCTCAGATCTGATTTCTCCACCGTGTAGCCTCTGATTTCCATGAAATATAGCATGAGCCTAATTATCATGTTGATTATTTTGTCACGGATCGTGTTGGTTGTTTTCCACTCAGTCCACTTTCAAGAACCCTCAATATCAGGCTTACATTACCCAGATAAACATTCAGTACTCAGATTGCGTATATTATATTATATTATATTATATTATATAGGCTAGAGGCAGGCAAGTCCTTGAATTACTACAAAGAATACCTAGATCATATGCAAACAGTTTCAATTTCATTACAAAGCAACACTGACCATGAATACTTCAAATGAACTATTTCTTGACTTTCATGTGTATGCATGTTAATGCATCAGGCCTTTGCTAAACCATAGGCTAGCGCACATCTCAGCGCTGTGGCTGTGCAGTGAATCCATTGACCGGCATGTTTTGCTAGAGTGCATTCGAAACTTTGAGAAATGAACCATTTGGATGGAAAGCTTCAAGGCTTTAAGAAGCTGTATCTCACTATCATCAACACACACACACATACATACACACGCTTGTGCGCACACACACGCACACGCACACGCACACGCACACGCACACGCACACGCACACGCACACGCACACTCACACTCACACTCACACACACACACACGTAATTGTGGGCTGAGGCCAGGTCAATAGATCACAGCACAGCACATCACAGCACTTACTCTGACAGTGAGTGACCCAGCAGGAGCCCAGCTGTCATGGGGCGATGCTCCCCACGGGGCCAATAGGCAGGCAGAGAGGCAGAGAGGCAGTCTTGAGACCCCCCCCCCCCCATCCAGCCCAGTCTCCCTCTCCCAAACTCCCCACTCCAGCCCTTTCTCCTGCTCCTGCTCCTGCTCCTGCTCCTGCTCCTGCTCCTACTCCTACTCCCTGTCCCTCTCCTGCCCCTGACATCTGATGGGGCAGTGGGGAGCCGGGGAGCAGCACAGGGGGCAAAAGCGCTGTCACACAGACCTTAGAGTGTGACAAGCTCCTGCCCCTGTGATGCCCTCTCTCTCTCTCTCTCTCTCTCTCTCTCTGTCACATACACACACATGCATGAGTACACATGTCTCACACACACAAGCACACACATACATAACACGCATACACAAAAATGACATGTTCAAGTACACAGAGTCATGTACATTCACATGCGAATATAAATAAGCACACATATTCACACACACACATACTCACACACACACACACACACATCCACAGCTGTGCAGGAAAGTACACAGAGGTCTGCACACTGAGGGCAGAGGATGCAATTACAGATGCACTGCTCCATTTAGGCAGAAAAAGAGGGAGGGGAGTGGGAGAGAAATAGACTGAGAGAGAGAGGGAAAGAAACAGACTGAGAGAGAGAGAGAGAGAGAGAAACAGAAAGAAGTCTGTAGAAATGTGTGTGACAGAGAAAGTGGATGATAGAAGACGTGAGTTAGAGAAGCACTGAAGAGGTAAAGAGGAAGAGGTGAAGCCGACAGTGCCTTTGCCAATATGAATAACAGAGAGAAAGAGAGAGAGAGAGAGAGAAAGAGAAAGAGAGAGAGAGAAAGAGAAAGAGTGTTAACTGTTTATGTTTCCATGTATTTCCTTAAACCTTCTTCTTTTGATTCATCATCAGTTTTTTATTAATGCTGTGAATGAATGGTCATGCCAATTAATTGTATTGAGTGAGACCAAGAGAGTGAGGGGGAGAGATGGAGAGACAGACAGAGAGAGAGGAGATAGAGAGACAGACAGAGAGAGAGAGAGAGAGACAGAGAGACAGAGAGAGAGAGAGAGAGACAGAACAAGAGTTGTGTAGTAGAGAGGGCTGGAGAATAGGTCCACCATCTGGGTCCCCCCACACTGGAGTCACAGATGGAAAAGGCACGGCAGTATGCACAGGCAGACGATGATGAAGGAGACGATGTGCTGACGTCTCACTCACACACACACACACACACACACACACACACACACACACACACACACACACACACACACACACACACACTGCTACACGTGCATACACACACATGCACACAAGCACACACACACACGTGTGGTTTTGCAACAGTGTGCCCAATCTTGTAAGGCGCCGGAGGGAGCTTGTGAGAAACATGCATATGTACGCCACTGACTCCAGATCAGCGTGGAGCTGCACCGAGACAACCTCCTGCAGTCTCAGTAATTAGTCTTAGATGATATCAGTGATAGGACCCAGTCCATTAACGGCACTGAATATTTTCAAAGAAACAGTAGAGAGAGGCATGTGTGTGTGTGTGTGTGTGTGTGTGTGTGTGTGTGTGTGTGTACTTGGGGGGGGGCGAGACTGGCAAAATTTCATAGTACAATTATCAGCTGATTGATTCATTAAACTCCTTCACAATAACAGACCAGACATCAGACGTGAAGCGAGAGAAGGAGAGAGAGGGCGGGGGGAGGAAAGGGGGGATGTAGAGAGAAACAGAGGGGAAAATGTACTCGGCTCACACTCTTTCAACAGTGCTAATATAAAAACAGTAATTATGCCAACTCAAAGGATTATGCTTTGGAGGACTAAAAAGCCCCCATGTTAATGTGTGCAGGGGAGGCAGATTCCCCTCAGAAGATGACTGGGCAGAGTTGGCAGTAATTGGAGTCAAAGACGGGGAGGGAGGGAAGATCTCTTGACAGACTGGCAAAGGTTAACCTAAACTCATGACATATATGACAAAGCTAATTCAGTTATAAAAAAATGAAAGGACTGTACATTTGTCATTCAAGCAAAACAGTCTAAAAAGATCTGTAAAGGAAATAGAGCATGCAACCCTGATACTTTGTTTAATTATGTCACAATGTGCTAGACTGTACTTAGTGGGGTTAACATTGACGTGTACCACACAACAGAAATGAGATAACTGACAATGAAATGAGGAGAAGAGAGAAGAGAAGGAGACAAGAACAGAGAGGGGAAGAAAGAAAATAAGGAGAGGAGAAGAGAAGAGAAGCGAAGAGAATTGAAGAATAGAGTGGAGGAGAGGAGAGGAGAGGGGAGGGGAGGAGAAGAATAGAGTGGAAGAGAGGAGAGGACAGGAGAGGAGAGGGGAGGAGAGGGGAGGGGAGGAGAAGAATAGAGTGCAGGGAAGGAGAGGAGAGGACAGGAGAGGAGAGGGGAGGAGAGGGGAGGGGAGGAGAATAATAGAGTGCAGGGAAGGAGAAGAGAGGAGAGGAGAGGAGAGGAGAGGAGAAGAATAGAGTGGTAGAGGGGTAACACATGCAGAGCCCAGGAAGAAATTATGTGAAAAAGGGTGTGACCAACCGGGACACACACACACACACATACACTCACACTTACAGTACAATGCAGGCACTGGTGCACACACACACACATACACACACACACACACACACACACACACACACACTTAAACTGCAGTACACACTTAAACTGCTGTTACACAAAGACACACACACACACACACTTGCAGTACAAAGCAGGCACTCGTGCACACACACACATACATACACACCCACTTAGACTGCAGTGCAGTGGAGGCACACACAGGCATACACACATACACACACTTACAGTACATTGACACTGTGAAGAGACACACACACACACACACACACACACACACACACACACACACACACACACACACACACACACACACACACACACACACACACACACACAGAAGCGGTCATGAAACATTAATGGAACGGAGAGAGGAGTCTCCGGGAAGTTAAAAGGGGGACTTGTAACAGAGGCTCAGGCACAGAAGAGGTCAACACAAGCATGAGAGCAAGCATCCTCTGCCACACTCAGAGTGGTGTCAGGGGTCACAGGTCACAGGTCACAGGTCACAGTCTCTCCTCCTGTCATTTTCCACCATCAAAGCTTCTTAGGATGCATTTAATATGACGGAGTTGTACAAGGGCAGATGCTCTCAATCGAGGCCATCCGATGCATAGATCTCATCATTATTTAAGATGGAGGCTGCGTGAGGACTTGGACTAAATCTATGCCAAGGAAGTGTCTTTGCCAACCAGCCAAAAGGCTTTCGCGGCTACAAAATGAAAGCTGTAATTTCACTCGC
>NC_045172.1:5187351-5232351 GCF_900700415.2 Clupea harengus | reverse complement strand
AAGTAAATACATTAAAATAAATAAATAAATAAACAGAGCCATAATCATGAGTTCTGAGAGCAGCTGGAGGGCCTGGAGGCTGAGAGGTGCTGTTTACATAACGCAGAGTGTGTGTTTGTGTGCACGCAAACACATGTACGCACACACACGCACACACATGCACACATGCACACGCACACACACACATGCACACACACACACACACACATACATAAGCAAAAGCAAGCATGCACACACAAAGACACACACATACAGACATACTGTACACATGTGCACACATGTTGAAAACATCTGGGCAACATAACACTCCCCCCAACCCGAGCTCTTACATACATACACACACACACACACACACACACACACACACACACACACACACACCACATTCCAGCATGATTCCCAATGCCTGTGTAAAACATAGGAACCCATCCCATCTGCAATACACGTCAAACCCCCAAATCATGAAGTCTCAAACAACACCACACAGGGAAGGGTCTGATGGAAACCGTTCCATCGAGGCCAGGGCTTCAATAAAAAGGAACTATTTCACACATGTCTGAGAAAAGTGGCAGACCTTTGGAGGATGGCCATGGTGCATTGGCTGGGGTGGGTGACACGTGTGTGGGCAGAAGCCTTAAGCCACACAGTGAATCACCAGGTGCTTCCCGTTGATAGACTTTGTGTTCTCTCAGATGTGTGTGTTGGGTAGCAAGAGGGGATCCTTCAGCCTCCGTCACACACACAGACACGCACATAGAGCGAGAGAGAGAGAGAGAGAGAGAGAGACACACATGCTGTCACTCTCACTTTCTTTTGTCATAATCAATCCAATTATAGGATTACATCACGGATTATTGACCAGACCTCGGGAGTCCATTTTGCTCGGATGAAATCCCCATTACAAAATAAATAAATAAATAAAAATTCACTGCTGCAACTTACTACCCACCAAACTCCTCCAATCGGGCCATTCATAAAGGCGCCGGCCACCAAGCATCAAATCCTTCTCTCCCGGGTGCATCGCTGATTGTCCTTTGGGGTAAAACTTGCGAAGCAATTAAAAGCAAAACGAGCAAATCTCTAATGCGCTTCGTCGAGCCCCTTTCACTCCGTTCCAATCCCGCCTTTGGTGGATCAGCACAGACACAAACACCACATCCATGAAGGCACTTGCCAAAGGGAGATAGAGAGAGACAGAGAGAGAGAGGGGGGGTGGGGAAGGAGAGAGAGAGAGGGAGGAAGAGACAGGGAGAGAGGGCGAGCAAAAGAAAAAGCGGAAGAGAGCGACAGAGCGAGAGAGCGAGAGAGAATGAGAGAGAGAAAGCACGACCAAGAGAGACAGAGGGGGGAGAGAGATAAAGAGAAAGAGACAAAAAAGTGGAAGAGAGAATAAGAGACAGAGAGAGAGAGAGAGAGACAGCACAGCAGCATTAAAGGCACAAGACGAGTTTAAAAGACAAATCCCCTCTTTATTCAGGGCTGCCACTCTGGCAGTTGTGCCTAAATGTTCGATTTGAGAGGCCTTCCGCCGAGCCTCTGGTGATGTATGGGGTCCCAGCAGGGCTCTGGCAAAACTGGTTGACAGCACCAGTCCCCGAGATAAATGGCACTGATTTAAGGAGCAGGCCTGAGGTGAATTACGGCTTGTAACAGCGCTGAAGAGGTACTGTTAGCGCAGATTAAGTAATAGCGCTGAAGAGGTACTGTTAGCGCAGATTTAGCAAAGGCTACGTATTTCGACGTGGATGCACCAGCATCTCTGGCAGAGATGGAAACTATTCTAGCAGACCAGTTCCCACTTGACCGTTTCGAATATTCTGTTGCATTTTTCATAGATGCTTTACGGATGACAAAACCAGTTAAACGACATCTAATCTCGCATTACGAGGGGCGGATTTCTTTTTTTTTTTTTTCGTGTTTCGTTTCCCCATCTGCCTCAATAATTCATGTGTCGTCGCGCAGCGTGTGTCCTTTCCCGCCGACAGACAGAGCGTGTCAACAGAGCTATTTAGGGACCCTCCCAACTCTTTGCTCGACAGGACACGCGCGCGACTCCTCCTGGCGAGGCGACGTTAAGGTGAAATAATAACCCCTGGGCACAAGATTGTTTGGTCTCGACAAGACTTCCATTGACATGGCCTCAACCCAAGGGTGGTTGATGGATGACAAGGGTTGGTGGTGGTGGGGGTGGGGGTGTCTCATGGAGTTGAAGGGAGCACACAGACTAGCCTTTCACCTGTCAAGACCACTATCACTGCAACAACAGGGCCAGAGGGGGGAAAATAACGTGGGAAAAAAACGTGGTGCACATTTCAGAAGGCCAAGGGCAGGCTTGATGGACACGGCATTTATCAAACAATCTTCAGCTTGTCAGGTGCACATTCGCTTCCCATGTTCTTGCTTTATACAGCTGAGCTGAGTTCATTCTATTTACTGAAGATGCACTGAATGCACACATTCTTAGCACATTCTTAGTATGTATCTAGGGCGGTTGTGAATGCAGAAACATTATATGCGCAGAAATCTGGGAGTTTAAAAAAAAGGAAATGTAGGGTATTACTGCACTCGCCTCTAATTCTCTCAGCGTCCAAGAGCTGGCAAAATCAAATCCCAAACAGCCACTGACTCCAGAACAGACCTGGTCCTGATCTGGCCTTGATCTGGCCTTGATCTGGCCCTTTTTTCTCTTCTTCTCTCATTGCCAAGCTAATAACTATCCCTGATGAGTAGCAACCCAGAGCCGAGAGGCGGCTTCTCTCTCTCTCCCTCCTTCTCTCTCTCTCTCTCTCTCTCTCTCTGACGCCCTAATCTTATTAGGACGTGCTGCCTAGCCTTCCAAATGCAAACGGCCAATGTGGACTCTGATGAAGAATTACAGGACTGCTCAGCCATGCTGCTTGGCTGTCTGAGGCCCTAGGGGAGGGGGGACGGGACTGAAAACTGGTGGGTCAAAGGATTTAGTGTGGCTCAGACATCTACAACAACAGACCCCCCCATCTCTCACAGGCGCCATCAAGTTACATATGAATTTCTTCCACCGAGTGTACGGGACAGTTCACTGCTGTGTACTGTTGTTCTCGTGTGGGTGTTCTACTGGAGATGGGTGCTGAGGGTGTTTGTTTGTGGAGGATGAGGGACTAGCAGGGTCTCAGGCCTTGGAACCTCATTGCATTAGAAGCATTTGCATTTCACAGCAGCATTGTGCTTACAGGGGATTGCAACAGCAGCCTAACAGCACAACCAAGGTCTCTCTCTTTCTCTCCCTCCCTCCCTCCCTCTCTCTCTCCCTCCCACTATCTCTCTCTCTTCCTCTCCCCTTCTCTCTCTGTCTCTGGGCATTCCCGTGTGTTAAGCAGTTTTCTTTTCGCTTCCAGTGATGATGTCAGCTATCAATTCAGCAGAACACTTTTGGAAAAAAAATGCAAAATACACAAGGGGGACAATTTCTCTACTCTGCCTTTGTTATACTTTCCAAACTGCATTTAGATTTCCTCTGTCACACAGTTAGTTTTCCCTATGCTAATGCACTAGCACTGTTTTCATTAGGACTATCAACCTCATACCCATGCTGGGCGGGCTTTGAATATGCCCCCTGTCCAACCTTGCTGATGAGATACAGTGACTTCGCAGTAATGAATCGCCAACCTTGCATTTGATTTCAGGCCCATTCCTGCTCATTATTACACACACAAATGGTGTGAAAGAGATATTTATAGCAAGAGGGCAGCGACGGCCATATCAGTGCCGGTCCCTGGCAAAGGCATGGCAAAGGTGATAGGATATTGAATTTCAAGCTTGCTTATGGCTTGACAGGGTTTATAGTTGCACTCCATCCACACAAACACACACGCACACACACACACGCACGCACACACACACACACACACACACACACACACACACACACACACACACACACACACACACACACATATCTCAGGGGTGTTTTGGGCCAGAAAAAAGGAGTAATGACACAAGCGGTTGTGTGGTGATGTTTATGATAAATAACCCCAATAGGCCGTGCCTGGAAATGGAGGATGTGACCTTGGCAACGCCACAGAAACCTAGAGAATGAGGAGGTAAAGATGACCCGCCATCCTCTCGGACCCGGTGACAGCAGTCGCGCTGGTTGGCTCGGTACCAGCGACCCGTAGCCTGGCTAACAAGCCATTTGACTTGTTTAGCATTTCTGGCTAGCTGCATGACTGCATCTGGGGTCTGCTGTGAGAGAGGCGCACCAGAAATGTCATGCCCACTGATTCTGTGAAAAGTAAATAAGACCACAGTTTCCACGAGACATATGTGCAGACAGACACACACAAACACACACACGCACACAGACACGTGACATATGTGCAGACACATATACACATACACACACACACACACACACACACACACACACACACACACACACACACACACACACGCACACACACACACACACGTGGCACATGTAGTGATTTAGTGCATAGGCTAATATGGCAATGGTATTGCTGGACATATGGCACATATGGAAACATATTTGCTATTTTGTTTTCCTTTACTTATGGTTCTCCATCCAAATAAACAGCCGGTAGGTGGAGGAAAAATGCTTGTTTTCGTATGACACAAAAGCAGTTTGACACAACTTGTGCTGAGAAACAGAGGCAGAAGTGCAAACAATGATGCCAAAACGCCTGGAAAGAAACGCATAGCGCATCACACCTCCAGACCAACAAACCATGGCAGCAAACAAGCTAACAGTGCCCATTCATGGCGTATGGATCTCATACGTCTAAATAAATAGGACACGGGGGGGATTTGAAAATATATTCCCTATTCCTGTGGGTCGTGTTTTCAATTCTCCGTGGTTTTTTCCGCGTTTCAACAACGACTAGCGTGTGGTGGAAGTCCCACAATTCCTGTCGTTAGGGCACATCTGTCACGCCACATGTCACCACAGCAGGCTCATGTTAACTGTGCAATAGGGTGTCCATATTACAGAGACCGAATACAGTGCATTTCCATGTCTTATCGCAAGCAATTTTTCGTAGACGTGGGAGGATTTAGGAACGCGTTTGCCAGTCAATTCAAATCCCCACAAAGAGGCACTCCTGTTTCCTGCATGTACTTATGCAAATGCATCTGCTACTGTGAGCCAGTTGCAGGAAGAGAGGAATGGAATCTAAGAGCCTCCACCAGCAAGGCAGCAGATCCAGCATTCCAGAGCTGCTGCAGGGCTCGCCCGAGCACCAGAAACCTTGGGATGAGATAGAATGGATTATTTAGAGAGGAGGCTAACAAGCAGCCAGCTTCACACATTCACTGGAAGCTGTGAAGTCAGCATCAGCAAGCATCCCCTATCTAAACCCCTGACTTGCACAGTTTAGAGCCCATATGCTCATTCCCCTTCTAGCTAAGAGTGAGAGGCAGATGGGGATCAGGATGAGATGGCTTACTTAAAGGTACTTTCAGGGCATTGTTATGCTCTGTCAAAACAGAGGTGAGTGAGAGAGATCTCCAGGCCTGTCAATACTAAACATATTCGTCACATTCAGCCTGAGTCTGACTCAAGTCAATGCAGAAGTGCCGGCTCCTCCACATAATATCGTAAAAATGCAATCCAATAGAACACGCGCTAACAAGATGTTTAGTCCGTGATTGCCCTGAGTGGTACTCCAGTGACACAGAGATGGAGTGCTCAGTGTTTTAGCCAATTAATCAGCCGTCTGCTTTTCTAATGGGGGATTTTTGGGGCACTGAGGCAAACTATGGTTACATTAATGATGATCAATGATTCAACATTTCTTCATTCCCATTTGTTAATTATGTAAGGAATAATGGATGAATGTGGTAATATATAAAAAAAAAAATTAACACAAAGAGAAAGATATATTTCTAGCAAAATGGCAGAAACAGCCATATCAGTGCGGGTCCCAGGCAAAGATAGGTGATGAAGGTGATAGATGAAGGTGATAGATAAAGGTGGAAGGATATTGAATATCAGGTTGGCTTATGACTTCATCTGAAACCTGCTAGAGTTTATGGTTGCACCCCATCCACACACACCATAGGGGTGTTTTGGGCCAAAAAAAAGATAATTAAGTTCCATTAAAAAGTAATATTATCCAAACCATTAAAGCACTCATTTAAAGCAGCTGAGCTAACAACCTAAAAGGCATGTAAAAACCATGCAAACACCACCAACATCCCAGTTGACACTCATAAAAGCTTGCTAAAGCATACCGATTGGTGTCTTTTGGCAATATAGGTGGCAAAGTCTTCTTGTAAAAGCTATTCTTACATTTCTGTAGGGTGGTCCATCCTGGAAAACAGAACTGCATAACCCATACCCTAGATGGCTAGTGGGAATGACAGGTGTGTTTATTTGAAGATAATAAAAAAGTGCCAAAGTGTTGCATACTGTTGCTTTAAGAGGAATACATTTCAAGCAATACTGCCTAGCTACCTGCTTTGATGTCAGCCCTGTTACGCACATCAGAAACACTTTGTGTGACGGATCAGGACGAAATGTCATCTGACTGCATCTTTCCTCTGTGCAGTGCACCGGCAAAGTGAGGCAAATAGGACAGGACTCCATTAATCACAAAGGCTCAGACGCTGGAGATGACTGACAGCAGACAGGAGCTGAGTGGCAGTGCAGAGGTCACCTGTGGACGAGCCAGACGTCAGGGACTTCACTGGGGTACCATGGCAAGGGGAGGACAGAGAATCGGTGGGCAGAGCCCCACCACCCACCCCACCCCCAACATGGAGAAAGGATCTTTGTCTTGTAGTTGTTTGCTCCAAGAAAATGTATTTAATAGCAACGATTCAACCCTTTGGCAAAAACCGCCCCAACCCAATCCATCCTCTCTTTTCACCTATGAGGAGAAACCTCTGCTGACCTCTCAGCACCTATCCCAGAATGCCCTGGGCACAGCTTCAGCTCCACCGGTCATCATAGGTGTCTACAGACACTTGGGCAGTAACAGTTCCCGTTCATGTTGTCCTACAGAAGTCAAGTTGTTGTAGATTAACAAGGAGAATAAACCACATTTTATTATTTTCCTGTAGTGCCTTGTGGTCTTTGAAACCCTTTCGGTTCACTCCCTGTTACAGTATTTTTACTCAGTATGCTTTATCTGTCACCAATTTCTTCAGCCTGAATAAAACATTGAGAAACAGTCCCACCTGGAATCCAAAACAATCAAAACGATCTTGGCTTGTACATTGTAATTCCACTTGTAGTTCAAAGCGTGACAGTGTCAACCTCTACACAAAAAAGCCCAGTTCAGCTAAAATAGACTGCCTGGGGCTGAACAGTCTACCAACAACGCACAGCTCAGATACCAACACTACAGTATATCCATGCCCAAACCAGCACTCTCTCTCCTGAAGCCTTGTGCTATTGATGTCGGCCATCTTGGACACGAGCCACTCTGTGCTGTCTGCTGAGTCGCCCACTTCCACCTCGTATGTCCCAGTTGGCTGCCGACATGTCACAGGTTCGATTTCCTCGAGCCGAAACGTCACGCTCATCAATTCTCAGCCTCTGCCACACTTGTGTCAAGACCACGCTTTCGCTAATTCATCCTCATTGGACACATTGACTGTGGCAGGTCACCGGTCCTTTGATTCTCCATCTATCTCTCTTTGAAAACCACTTACCATGGATCAATGGCTAAGATAGATCTCCTCCTCCTTCTGTACATGCTAAAGCCTCTTTCTAACCGTCTGGCCGATTAGCTTCTCCACTGATGGATGCAGCATTCCAAAAGACATTCCCCACATTCTGTGATTCCAGTCAGCCAAAAGAGCACCCCGCTTATATAACTTCCCCTCCATTCAACCAGGTTTTTCACAGACTTGAAGGCTGTGCTTTCCTTAAAGTCTTACAGAGAGAGTTCAAACAACGGAAGACAATGTGAATGTGTGTCCTAAACCCACGTTGAGCAGGTGACTGCATCAGTGCCTTTCTGCATACCATCACAACTCTCACCACTGAGGCGGCTCTGATGGTATAACCGTGATGGCCGTGACATTCCAATTCGACACAGCGCTTTGAGACCCAGGCTTCAAACAGAGACACCCTGGCTGTCAGAGCTACGCTACACGTTAGCCGTGTCAAGAAAACAAAAGCGGGAGCTATCCCAATGCAATTGGCAGCTGACAGGTTGTGTTTGTATTGTGTTTTAAGGACTAGTGAGAGGGAGGGAGGGAGAGAGAGGGAGAGAGAGAGAGAGTGAGAGAGAGAGAGAGAGAGAGAGAGGGAGAGAGAGAGAGAGAGAGAGAATAGGATGCTGTGTATTCCTATGGGAGTGTAAGGGCTCAAGGCCACCTCTTGTAGCAGAGGTATCTCTCCCTCCCCTCTCCCTTCCAGTTCCGCACAGCCTCCCTCTGAGGGGCTGGAGATGATAGACAGACGAGAGCTTTGGAGGACAGATGAGAGGATGGCGAGATCGTTGAGAGAGAAACTGATAGCTCCAGGAGAGAGAGAGCAAGAACAGAGAGAGAAAGATGAGAGAGAGAGAGAGAGAGAGGGAGAGAGAGAGAGGGCGAGGGAAAAACTGTGAGGTGGGAGGTCCTTTCTCAAGTATAACACACAACTGCTCATGCACACACACATACACACACACACACACAAATATACACACACACACACACACATCTAAATGGGTAGAGAGGCGAGAGGTGGGAGTGAAATGTGTGTGTGTGTGTGTGGCTGAGCAGGCAGAGACAGAGATGTCCCCCTTACAAATGGGCTCCTCATAGGCGGATAAGGGAGAGGTTAATAGCAGTCACATCTCTATTCTCCCTCCAACTCTTTCCATCTTCAGCTCTTTATTTATATTTCTCGCGCTCTCTATCTCAGTGTGTGTGTGTGTGTGTGTGTGTGTTTGTGTGTGTGTGTGTGTGTCTTTTTCAACTCAGCTTGAAAAAGAGGTGCTGAGAGGAGTAAGGGTGTGTGTGCGCCTGCATGTATCTCTGTGTGTGTATGTGTGTGTGTGTATGTGTGTGTGTGTGTTTGAGTGTGTGTGTGTGTGTGTGTGTGTGTGTATGTGTGTGTGTGTGTGTGTGTGTGTGTGTGTGTATACTTTTCACTCGGAAGAGTCAGAGGCAGTGATTAAGTCACTCTAATTGGAGTCTACTTTAGATTCGGGAGGCGAACAATGCGTGGCTTTGATGAAGGCACCCTGCCACCGTTTGTGGCGTCATCTCTGGAGACCAGGAGAGCACTCGCTATGCCTAACAGAATCAATCATGCACCAAACACTGACCTGGAGTCAGCCATGTCACAATGATGCGGCTTTGGATACATTTGAAAATGAAACATAGTTAGTGAAGATGGAGAATGAGAGGTGGAATTTAAATACAATTTTACATGAATGGCCTTCTGACAGCTTATTCATGCCATTGTCCAAAACAGAGATACTTCAGATGTGGTGGCTTCCAAATGTATCTTGCACAGGGCCAACAACTATATCCACTGCTCTTATTAACAAAGGAGACAAAAGCTAGGGTAAATAGCCTTTTTTTTGTTCCAATGGGAAAAGTTTTAAAAGAATGTGCGTAACCACTTGCGCACTTTCCAAAGCGCACATTCCATTCTATAGGTCAGCCTCGAATATGCGTTCTATCTGCAAACTATCTCTCAGGTCTTTCGTGCCTTTTATTTCCTATTTTACTTAGGGAATGAGCAGAACTCGGCCCATCCCTGTGTTGTGGACCGCAGGGCTCGCAAATGCTTCCTCTCCCCTCTGCACAGATGACACTTTTACATAACCAAAACAATCCACCAAAACCATTGCTCCAGCCATGCACTCTGAAGCTACACTGTCTATAAAATGTAGTAGAATATAGTATTATATTTAAGAATATAGTAGGGTGGTGGCACTGCAGCGATGCACACACACGTTCCATGTGTTTGCCTTCCTTCAACTCCCTTGTGACTTCCCAGGATAAAAAATAGAATCGATCCCACTTCGCGGGCGAGTTTTATTGTCTGTCACTCTGAATTTGATCACACTTCATGTTTTCCAAAACACACTCTCAAACGATCTTTTCAAGCTGCGAGGATACACCTACAATAATCCACAAGCCAGTTTATGGAGCCAGCCAGACTGAGAGCCTCCAGTTGGACATGGGAGGGATACGAGATCTGGATGGGCAACTGAAAATACATCACATGAATCAGGTCAAAGCATCCTCCTAAATGTGTTTGCCAGTGGAATTTGGCTTTGAAGCTCTCCTCTCCTCCGATGCTAAACAGGGATTTCGCAAGGACACAGATTGCCTTTGTGAAAGCGAAATCTGCACTCGACTGAGGGAAAAAACATTCAAATGACGTCCCTAGAGGGTGTGCCTACAGCGGAGAGGAAGCAATGACAAGAGTCTCTCTGTAGCAGTCCATCTCTGCAGACCCCTTGGGGATAGCATGGGTCACCATGGTTGTGGTCTAACACATGCTCCGACGAGAAACAACATCACAACCTAACCATCAAAATCTGCTAAAATAATTAACGGAAAGGGAAATATGGTTATTTACATGATAGACATGTAGAGCTGAGCGGTGTGTGTATGCATGTGCATACATAAACGTGCGGATGTTACAAGTATGTGTGTGTGTGTGTGCGTGTGTGTGTGTGTGTGTGTGTGTGTGTGTGTGTGTGTGTGTGTGTGTGTGTGTGCGTGTATGCATGTGCATGACTGCGTACACATGTGCATCTGAGTAAGCCGCGGGAAAGAACCGTTGTGCCTCTACATCCCCTAGTGACATACAGGCAACCAGATGGACACAGGCATCTGTGAGTATGCAAAACACACACACACACACACACACACACACACACACACACACACACACACACACACACACACACACACACACACACACACACACACACACACACACAAACACACACACACACACTAACACATGTAAGGCAGAGCAAGGCAGAGAGAAACAGAAACAGCAGGAGAGAGAGAGGGAGATAAAGTGAGAGAGAGACAGAGAGGGAGAACAAGGAACTAGCTACAGATTGATGGGTATATTTAAAAGAATACGGCAAACTGACAGAAACCCGATGGAGCGATATACAGATATAGCGCATGTGTGATGTCAAGCTGCCCTGAACTCTTATAGGCACTCCTGCACACAAACACACTTACAAACAAACACACACACACAGGGCCCAGATTGTCTTCTGTCATAAGAAACTATAGGCAATCTTGAAACGTAGATAAAAGGCCTTCGGAATCAACCCGCAGCCTACAGAAATCCAAATGCATCTTCCTGCAGCACAACAATGAAGAGACAGACGTCCAAACTCAAGTAATTGGGGCACTGTTGTGTCACAAACACTGCAAGTGTTTCCCCACGACTCTTACCTAATTTGGGCAGGGAGTATTTGACTTTGAAGTAATCCTCGTAAAACTGCAGGAGTCTCTTTGTAATCTGGAGTGCGTAGTCCCCCGATCCGCTCGAGATGGCGTTCGGCCGGGCATAAAGACGGATCTGAGGGAAACGACAGAAAAACACATTCAGAAAAAAGAACAGCACACACTGATGAAATGAAGGGGAACAAATAACTTGTTAGGAAGTCAGATAAAGTGTGAAGCCCACAGGACGGCTGTTTTCGAAAGTTCAACAGTGTTTTCATCCTGCATTGTTTCTCCTCTATTCATAAAACATTTGTGTTTCGCCGTCTCGGCTATCCCGTGGTGCATCAGGCCCTGATGGGATCCCGCCTTTATTGAATGGCATCTGCGGGTTTCTCCAAGAAGATTGTGTTTGTGTTCGAGGCAGCGATTCCATTCTGCAATGGCTGCCATTTTATTGAACGGCTTTGTTGCCGTCCATCAACTGAAACCCAAATTAGATTTTCGCTGAGCAAACAAAGCATTTGCATTTGTCATAAACGTTCGTGATTCGATCTCCAGCGAGCACACGCTGAGGGAGATGGAGAGTGGGAATAGCAAAGTGAGGTGTCGCCTTTTGTTTGAAATGTTTTCCCTGGATAATAATGATCCCTCTCCTCTTCCGACAGGCCGAGGCTGATGCATTGCCTCTCCATGCCGGATGGATGGATAGCACCAGGAGCTCAAGGCAAAGGAGCCTCATTGCAAGCCATAGAAAGGAACAGAGATGTGGTATGCAGTGGAGCTGACCGGCAGGCAGGCTGTTCCAGCGATTTATATGCTGGACTCACCAACACATCTTAGAAATATATATATCTATACTGAACAACAAGTGCACAATATTATTGCAACTAGAAAAGTAACGAACAGTGACACACAACATCATAACTACACTATCAAGTACAGTGAAAAATGTTAACCTTAACCCAAACCATTCCTGGGAGAGTGTAAGTATGCAGTTAATCCTACTCAAAGTCAAATTCAAATTCATTGAAAGTCAAATAAAGTTATATTAAATAGTTTAGTACCACTGTTACAGGGTATATGCAATATAAAGTACAAAGAAATAAATTACGTTTAATATAACTTTGGTCCGTGCAAAATTTGATGGTTATTCTGGGCTATTAGAGTATGACATTCTATAGGCGCCATCATCAAGCCCACAGTTAATCAATGTGATGAAAAGAGGAGTTCACTCTAATGTCTTACAAGAAAGCTTGGCAAGGACAGAACACACTGTTAATTGGACTTGGATAGAGAACCCCTGCCTATCAAAGGACACTCAGTATTGATCTACAGCGATGGCACAAAGACTTGGCCATAGACTTCACTTATTAACAGGGAGAAAGAGATGAGATGTATACTGCTAATCTTTCTTCTTCACTCCCTCTCGCTCTCTCTCTCTCGCTCTCTCTCTCTCTCTCTCTCATTCTCCATCTTTCTCACTGAGGCTTCATCTCTCTTTCCCCACCATTTCAATCTGCACTTATACCCTACCATTTCTTTCAAAGAGAAGAGTGTCGAAAGAGAATCAATCTCAAGGAATGCGAATGATGAACTTTGCGAATGCAATTGAGATCTGAGGTTTTTGGCCATCAGATCCTTATCAAAAGGCCATTAATAAAAGAATATGGTTTAGGAGAGGCCCAAAAGAACCACTAACTGGGGGCTGGAGAGGCCTCATCAGGACACAGCCAAGGTCAAACCCCTCCTCCTCCTCCTACTCCTCTGGGCGAGAGGAGATGAGATGGGCTGAGCGTCATCGTTCGCGTGCTGCTGTTGCTGATATAATGAATCCCCAGAGGCCACACTGGTGGCAGGGGACCGTATCTGCTGGGGCCACTGACCAGGAAGGGCAGGGCAGTGTGGCTCGGCTCGGCTTGGCTTGGCTTGGGGCAGACCAGTCGATAAAAACCATCACAGAGCCCAGACTGCAGCGCCACGGGGACCACCAGCAGACACGTCCGGCACAGCAAACATCACGCAAGGGCACTGCACCGGCGGGTCAGACGCAAGCGAGTGGACAAACTGCTCAGGCACGCCATGATGGAGCCCATTTCATCATCGCAGACATGGAGGATGTGGGGGAAAAGTCTTTATCTCCTCGCCTTAGAGGTTATTGCTCAATTAAAGCTAATAGAGCCATTGGTGGGGGTCATGGTGACAGGGACTTCCAGGAATTCCCATCGGCCAGCAGTGTGTGATAGTGCAAGACACATGTTTCATTCAGTGTCATTAGTACAACTGGTGTATTGCTGAAAGCCTAGTTATAATATATACAGTCACGTAAGCAGCATGTTATATTGTACTTTGACCTGTGAGCCTGCCATATACTTACATCAGTGAATTCATTCAGTCGAGTGAGAGTGAAACTAAAACTAACAAAATAACAATAGTGTACCGGGTCACAAGGGATATATTTAAACATATAGAAACTAAACAGCCAAACACTAAGGCAACTTATACAGAATGTATGGATTAAAGTCTTTAAAGTCTTATGAAATGTATGTCTGCAAGGGAGCCCTCCGCTGGGCATTTAATTTCTAATAAAGAAACTGCAGTGAAGCCCGCACACACACACACACACACACACACACACACACACACACACACACAAGCACACACACACACAAGCACACACACACATGGGGTGAATCTTTGAGCTGCCATTATTGCAAATTTACATAAGTGAGCTTGTTGCTGAGGCTCTTGGACCTCGCTCTCCCTCCCTGTCCCTCATTTCTCTCTCATTTTTGCTTCTTTTTTTTTTCGTCCTCGCAAGCGCGGAGCAAATCTCTGTGTGGGAGTGTGGCGACTGCCACCACTTCAAAGAATAGCACATCATTGTTTTAGGGTGAGTGCGGCAGCGTTGCCTTTGCTTCCTGACACCAAGAGCACAATGCTGCCCGGCCCACAAAGCTTAGAGGCTGCATGTCGACTCCCACCATTCCCGTTCCAGGGCTGTGTCTTGGGGAAGGATTCGCTTTAAGGGGAGCCTGGCACTCTGGAGATAGCCCAGAGAGAGAGAGAACGAGAGAATGAGAGCGAGAGCAAGAGAGAGGGGGAGGATAATTAGCCCAAAACGTGACACGGCTGCTCATAGTTTTTGTAATGAGTTTGAGTGGTATAGACTCTGTTTTCACAGAATTCCTGCTATGCTAGCAATCTCATGCCTATACTGGGTTGACAGAAACAACAGCATTTTCAGTAGGCCGGGCGATAGAACTATATATATATGTGGAGGATAGTTAATCTTCTTGGTGGTTAAACCCCCTTCGCTGCTCTGTCCGGAAGCATACAGGGAAAGAGTCTTGATGATGACGCCAACTCTTCTGGGGATCAGGGAAGGCTATTCTCCCAGGGCCTGTGCGGAGAGACATTCCAGAGATATGGATTTCATGCACAGTGACTTTCAGTCGCATTTGCTGTCTATTACGCTTATGAAAGGTCATTACGTGATCAGCTGAGCCGGGGAAGCAGGCCCGCAAATTGATTAATCGTTTCGTTCTCCGCTGCGGCGATATTGGTGGCAGGAGGCCCCCGACGAGTGCCGGTGACTTCCGACAAGGACGAGGAGCAATGGCCGTATCCTCGGCAACACACCAACCACACTCACGAACCCCCCCCAAACACACACACACACACACACACACAAAAAATGAGAGCCTTCCGCTCTGGACTCTGAGGCTGCCCTCCAATGATGGATGGGGTGGTGGGTCTGCTGCCGTACGCTAATATTATTGATGGGAAAAGCTAGCAAGGAGAAGGGGAGCCGTTAAAAAAGACGAGGGGTGGAATGAGCGCCCCAGATATGGCCGTCGTTCGTTAAGGGTTTTCTGTTAGGGAGGATTATCAGACGATAATGAGAAGGGGGGGGGGGGGGGGGGGGGTGTTGACTGTGACCTCGAGTTGAAAAGACGATATGGGGTGTCCTTGAATGTGGACTCACACGAAGGGGGAAGAGTAGGTTAACTGTCAATGGGAAGTAGTCAAGGCCAAACAGGAAAGCTGAGCTAAAACGGAACTGAAGTCAGATATTGTTGTAAGAGTTAGAGAAAGCTGTGAGAATACTTGTAGCGTGTATTCACACGAGACCTCAAAGTCTTTTCAGTTACACGAGTGCTTTCTGAGAGAAATACAATGGACCAGGATTTGAAGCTGTAGACTGAAGAATAGAAATGAGCTGTGAACCTTTGCATCATTTGAACTCATCTCAACCAGCATCAATCTTGAATACATCCGTTATAATACACAAAACTAGGTTACAAAGCATGTTTGTGATGGTTTCTGGGAACAGGTGGACAGAGGGTCTGCCATGAGCCACACAAACACCATGGATGAATGCAAAGGCTAATACGTTTGGTTGGCTTCTTTGAAAAGCTTCCTCAGGTGACTTACCAGAACTCCGCTATCCGTGAGGGCCTCCTTATAGGTGAAGTTGCACACCGTCCAGGCCAGGTAGTACGTGGACATGCGCGGGGTCCTGGAGAAGTAGTTCGTCACCCACCCGTCGTCATCGGTGATGGAGTTCTCCACGGGCATGTTGGAGAGGGACAGGTACGTGGCTTCGTGCTTCAGACTAATCCGGAAGGTGGCCTTGTAGATGGGCTCGTCAAAACACGGGAAGGCTTTTCTGGCGTGGGTCGGGGAAAACTGAGTCACCGCAAGATACCTGCAATGCAAAGAGGAAGATTACAAGTGGTCCCTCTCTGGCCCTGAGTGTGTGTGTGTGTGTGTTTAAGAGTCTAAGAGACTTACAACTTCTGAGTGTGTGCGTCTGTTTGCAATGCAATAAAAGATGGGGAAGTGGTGTCTCTTTGTGTGTATTGTGTGTATTTGTGCGTGTGTGTGTGTGTGTGTGTGTGTGTGTGTGTGTGTGTGTGTGTGTGTGTGTGTGTGTGTGTGTGTGTGTGTGTGCGCGTGTGTGTGTCTGTTCATATGCTTGTAAGAGATATAGAGATTAGATGGTGAGAAGTAGGCATGTCTGCCAAGAAGAAACATTTATCTGACTCCTAAGTCACAGCTTGAAAAGTCATTTCACCTTGCTACACTTCCTTAAAAATGTTTGGAGCTGCCCCTCCAATACCAATAACCCATTCGTGCTCTGTCCCGATACTTAGCCTGACGCAGCAAAGACCCGCCTTAAGGATTTATCAGTTCATACACCCCCTGTGTGGCTAATAAAGATGCCAAGGCCTTTCCCAAAGACAACATAAGTCACTACATTTTTTCTCCTCCTGATAAACACTATTATGCTCTTGTCGAGTATATCCTGAAGAGGAGATGATAATAACAGCAACTACAAAAGCCGTGGTTTAAATGTGTCTAGTCAGGATAACAAATGCTTGTTCCCTACCCCCTGCTGTTCAGACGGCACTGAGAATGTCACAGCGGATTTCATGCTTGGATTCCGCCAGCCTCCTGCACTCACTCATCACCAAGGTGACAAGCGCCACGGTCATATTTTAATTGACATCAGTCCGTGGTGTATGATCGTCTTTTTGTTGTGTGTGGAAAAGACAGCTTGGGTGTCCTCCAAAGAAAATCACATAGAGTCAGTGATAAGGACACAATGCAGTTTCTGAGCTAAGATCCTTGTGTAGTCGGGGTTTTTTTTCTTCTTTTTTTCCCCTTTTTTTGCACACAGGCACATTCATCCCCTAATTATCATTCTTGACGATGCTGCTCTGGATGTGTGTCAAACTGCAGAATCATGAGTTTGGCAACAATACAACCTGAGACTCCTCTCTGCCAGATCAGAGAGAGCGAGAGACGGCTGGGGGTAGAGCAAGAGAACGAGAGATAGAGAGAGAGAGAGAGAGAGAGAGAGGGAGATACAAAAAAAATTAGAGCAAGTGAAAGAGAGAGAGAGAGAGAGAAAAAGAGAGCGCATGCGCGAGAGAGAGCAAGAAAGAGACAGAAATATTCAAAAAAGAGATCAAGTGAGAGTGTGAGAGAGAGAGAGAGACAGAGGAGAGAGAAAAAACGAGAAAAAGAGAGAGAGACTTCTTTGAAAACGCCTTTGAACGGTAAAATTAGACATGTAGGACCACGCTGCTATGCCCTAAACTCCACCATGTTAAATTCAAGAGCAGCTGGATTATCTGTTATCAAAGCTGGCCTTATACCCCAGAGGGTAAACAGCCACCCTGTCACCCAGGGAACTGTGACCCTTCTTTCATGGCCTGACACCACCACCACCACCACCACCACCACCACCACCACACATAGTGAGAGGAGAGAGACTCCTCTGCGTGCCCTCAGTGGAGATGGCTTAAATACGCCCCTGATGCTGTGTTCACTGTGTTCCTATATGATTAAGGGAGCAGGCCCAGTTGGAGCAGTCAGAGTCAGATCTCCGACAGGACGAGCCAACCGACTGCAGGTCGGATGCAGGATTAACTAAGAGCTCCTTCAGTGGTTTTGGTTAATGCCCCCTTTTATACCTGTTCTAAGTCCCTAATGGAAAAGCATGAGAATCGTCATTTTGGGAACACGTAGCGGTGCCTCTTCTGACAAGTTGCTATCTAGAAGCCGTATAAGTGTTATTCTCGATTTCCATGTAGAAGAAGAACCCGATTCTGAACCATTTGGCTTTCAGTCTAAACTTCTCAGAGTACAAAGCAAAAAAAAACCTCCAAGGCAATAAAGGTTTTTGTACATGACTATGCTACTCTTAGACTTGGTAGAATACTAAAGTTGCCACTAATTTCATCATAAAACATACTCTTACGTGATCTAATGAGATAATTTTAGGTGATTCTTTGAGTGCCTGAGGTAGGTAGGTAAGGCAGTGTTGGGCCAACCCAGATCAAGTATTAATGCGCTCTGTTGGAGGAACAGATTGCTTAAATAACATTGCACTGGATTCAGCTGGTGTCCTGGACATTATCAACAGCATCTGTGACCTACACGCTGTCATTTTTATGGACTACATCTAAGTTCTCTGGAGCTAGCGAATGCTAATTAGGTTTCCGTGTCCCACTGAGTGAAAGAAAGGTCACCTAAGCTGTCAGGATTTGTATTAAAGTACAGAGCACTATTCCCTGGACAAGCAGCCATAAGTGCAAATGGCAACAATTAGCAGCAAACAGAGACAAAATTGACATTTTGTGACTCCCTAAATAGTACTGCCAAAATGGGCCAGGCATATCAACTTGAGGAGAGCATCTCAATCTCAATTTAAAAAGGGGAGAAGCAAGCCATTAGAAGCAATTAGCTAGCCCCAGTCTTATCATTTGCCAGCGTGCTCGATTCGTCTTCATTGGTACAACTCAACCAGCTCTGCAGGAAGCCAATCCACACATCAGGCAGGGAGCAGAAAAAGTTTTTCAAAGGCAGAAGTTTGTTCCTAGGTTCATATCCGGGGAGCCGAAACAGGCAGCCAGTGCGCTGACAGCTGAAAGTGCTGGCTGGTGCTGGCAGAAGCACAAAGACGCAGCATGCCCCTGTGATATTAGACCAGGGTGAGAAGGGAGTCAGCCGATCAAAGAAGGAGGTGTTACAAAAGCAAGAAGTGAGAACCAGTGGGTGGGGGTGGTGTGTGTGGGGGTGGGGGGGGGGGGTTGGGGGTTGATGGGTCCCATGTGGGAAAGAGAAGCTTAAATGTGTTTGGAATCACGGGTGAAAAACCTGCTGGCTAGAGGAACCATTCTGGCTTGGACCCAGACGCCCATTGTTGGAGAGAGATAACATGACATGGCAGGTGGTATATATAACGGGTTTCTCTGCCGAATCACACAGAATACACAGTTGGCCTGACAAAGCACAATGGCACACTTTACAGAGGGAGTTTACGAGTGCTGAGAGGGATGTTTGAGCCATGTCTGGCTGGTGTACTATATCTGTCTCCAGTACGCGTCGTTGCTCATACAGTCACTGTAATCATTATTGATTTCCTGCTTATGAATCACTGAGGTCTTCCACAGTGATAACCAACAGACTGATTAACTCCCTCAGTGAAGACTGCACAATAATAGAGCATGTTAAGGGCATGAAATGGAAAGTCCTCATTCCTTGCTCTGATATGTATACTCAGGCTCGGAGTACACAGAGAAAGTTGATGATGGGCTTTCTGTTCAGGTGGATTTTTTTAGTTATACACAGGAAAAGATGTCAAATTCCTTGTGCAATTCATTGGGGACTTCCCACAGTGACCAAACATCTCACTGTCACATCCAAGTGAGGCAAGGCAAGTACTCATACCCAACAACCCAACCTAACTTAAATATTTTAACATTTTAACAGGGTGCACTACACCCATCATACTTAATCATCACGAACCACAACAACAACAGATACGCCTTCATGAGCAATTCACTGAGGTTGTCATGTGGGCACCTTCCTTCATCAGTGTTGTTAAATTAAGCTCACAGCACCCCCGGAGTGCTCAACAGTGGTGTCTGGCGTTTCAGACCCACCCCCCCCTCCATGCTCACGTTGGGTGAGGACACATGTCAACACCAGAGATAACAACAGATACACCTTGAGATACAACCAAGCATTACTGACACTTCCCCATAGCAACCATGACCGAATGCCAGTCCAACCTGGTTTTTCAGCTATACTGCTGCTCATCTAGTTTCCTATTCTTGCTCATGAACAAAGCTGGTTGCCATCTGCCTCCTCTCCGGCAATGTGGCCTTACTATTTCACTCACATGTTCAATGATAGTCCCTACGCTGTAATAAAACTGTGCTTGGTGTGTTTAATCACCAAGTAAGGTGTTACGTTTAATGTTTAAGATCCTAGTTATAACATTGTAGTTAACTGAAGTGAATTATGGTGACTACTCCAATCACTTCCACTCTGTACCTGTCCAATGATATTCCTATGCTGTTAAGTGCCTTGTGCATGTTGAACCGCTTCTCCTGAATTCCACTTCTTCCCTGTTTTCACCACTGGAGCAGTGTTCTTGGCTGCTGGAGGAGTAGACTGTGACAGTCATGTCCAGTCTTTTTCCGTACAATGCAGTACTTGGACAACGTGGCACCTCAAGCCATTTCTTAACTGCCTCATGATTCTCTCACATTTCTCCACCTCTGAACTTCAACTTCAAACACAGTCAAAGGTCGCCTTATGCGTGGCACAAGCCCAAATGGCAAGCACCACCATTTCAAATTTACCAGGCAAGTAGGTACTAACCTTGTCAGTGGTACTAAGAGCCTTAACAATGTATTTTCTCAGTGCTACAACCTGTCCTCGGTCACTCAACCTGGAATCGTACCACCTGTCTAACCTATTCACGATAGAAGGAATCACCTCACCATCAATATAAAAACTCTCTTCCACCAGTTTTCCCTTTCCAATACATTTGCTGGGTTTCACTTTCATCCTTGCCCAGTTCAGTTGGTCATTCAACTTGGTTCACAGACGACAGGTGCATGGAGCAGTTTATATAAGCTTGGATGGCGTGGTGGAAGCCAATAGTGAAATTGTGCATCCAGCCATGATACCAATCTCCCCATGCTGCCAGGATGTGGTGTAGTCACTTGTGTTGAATCCTGAAAATATGCTTTGACTATGCTGAAATCTTCTCAGGGACCTGAAAGTAACTGGATGCCTTCCAAAACAGACTGTGGCACTGATCCAAAGGCATTAGTGAGGTCCGAAAATATCATACGGAAGTCTCTGAATTCTGTCCTTGCTTGGATTTCATGTTTCAAATCATCTACCAAACATCCCGAAACTGCTGGGATTCCTGCTTTCTGCACAGAAGTATTGATCAAACTATATACTTTCAAATAGGAGACGACCTTCCTTGCTTCCACACTAAAGATCTTTCCTTCTACATTAAGAAAACGAATTGGTCACATTGGCATATGGTTCAGAGTGTTCTCATTCAGAATGAAAATGCATTACCTGCCTGAGGCCACATCCTTGGAATTATTTATTTTTTCCACAAGTTTCCATACATACTTCAAAACCTCAGGCGCACCTTTATAGACACAATAAGGTACCCCATTAGAACCAGGAGCTTATACAGCCCTTGCACAACGCACAACCTCTTGCACCTTACCCACCTGGGTGGGTCATCGTCCATTGGTGAAAACCACTGGAGGAATGTCTGCTAGCAACAAGAGATCTGCATGCCTCTGATGGAAGATAATCTCAACCATGACACAATCGTAAGAGTGCAGATTTTCAAGATAACCGTTTGACAACACCATCCATCACAGTGTTTCACACCCAGAAAGAAAAGCAACTGGAAAGCCAGCTAGCTGCTTTCAAATCTGGGTGGCTGACCAGAACCGTAGACACACAAACACACACGCACGCATACGCGCACACACACACGAACACAGATACAGACTCACACAAGTACACACACACACCAAACCACACACATACACGCAAGCACACACACACATACACACACACACACACTGTAATGGCATAGATAAGGCTGGCCACCCTGAGTTTAAATGATGGGGTCGGGGAGCTCTCCCGCAATGTGTGGCAGATGGAGGTTACACAGCCCACTGCACTTGGCTTAACCACACCAGCTGCAGTGACTGACGGGCCCAGTGGTGCCCTAATGTGCACACTCGCTCAGTGACTTCACTAGAGCCCTGACCTTTTTAAAGACCCACACACAGACCAGCCAGAGGGGCTCAATCCGACTCCATGTACTGTACGCGCCTGCACGCGCACACACGCACACACGCACACACACACACACACACACACACTCACACACTCACACACACACACACACACACACACACACACACACACACACACACACACACAAACCAAAACAAAACAAAATTCCATCAATGAGCCAGTAATAAATATGATTTGCTGTAGGAGCCATCGAAACTAAGGTTGTTGGGCACGAGAATTGACTGTAAATAATTAAATACTTGGAAATTGATTTGTGTTTGTGTGCTTGCAGGGTCGATGCCTTCAGTGTTTTTTTGTTTTTTTCACAGGAGTCTACAGTGATGTCAACCAGCTGCAATGCTCTCAGTGAAACATCATGAGGTCTTACTTAGCCTGGAAGATGTTGCAACAGAAAAGTAACTCTTGAAATGAAGTTCCCCTTTCATCAGTCCAACAGCACAGGTTTGGAGGATCACTTTGGTTTGGAAGATGCTCCAGGGCTTAAACTCATTAATAACGTCTGATCTACCCTGATACTAATATTAAATAAATCAATGTGCTGGAATATTGTTGGAGTATGTTCTGGGTAGCATCTTCAAAACTCTGCTACAGCAACATTAGATCTCAACTGACTGAGCAGTTTCATAGCCGGAGAAACGTGGCTTTTAAAAAAAGAAATATTCATAAACCAGCTCTATCCCTCCGCTGGGTTACTGTAATTAATTACAACAATAAATTCCATGACAAGTATTTCACATTCCGGTGCAATCAAAGCACGTGTTCAGTGATGGGGAAAGCAATTAGTTGTTCATAGATCATGTGCGAAGTCTAAATTAAATTCCCCTAATCCTGTAAAGGAGGCTTTAAAACTGGAATAGAATAACAGAATGTAATATTCAATCTCTGCCTAGTTGGTCAATGAAACGTGGCTTGTGCTAAAGCTGATTAAAGCACCTACAATTAAAATAATATGTAGTTGTTTATTAAACTCTTTGTTTTATGCTTTTATGCACTCATCCTTAAGATTTTTTTTTTCGGCGGGGGGAGAGGGGGGTAGGAACACGCATGTAGACTAGTTCACCATCACCAAAAGGGATGTGCACAATAAAATGGAAATATTCATATACTGAGTTTACCTTTTCTCTCCGTTCAACACATAAGAGCTGCGGAAAAATCCCAGAAGTTCGTTTTCTATTTGTGCTTCAAAAGTAATGTTGACTTTATAGGTTCTCTGCGGCTTCATCTCCCTGTGCAAGGCGATGACATAAACCTGGTTGGACGGGTAGTGGAACTGCCGGTGGATGCGCATGACGCCCGGCTTTTTGTTGTCCGAATACACCACCACTTTCTCCACTTCCAGTCTGTCCGTGTGCAGAACGATGAACTTGGTGGAGTTAACGCACTCGAATTCAATATTAACTTCGCCCGAGAAAGTGAAGTTATCCATGTACACGGACAGTTTGAGGTCATAATGCCGGGGACGCAACGACGTGGGCAGCCGGTGATGTCTCCAAGGCTGAGTGTCCTCATCCTTGTGGTTAGGATTACCGCCCTGGGACTGATTGGGTTTGGTGCTGGAGCCGTTCCCGGCCCGCAAGCTACTCTCCGCCACGGTACAATCCTCAAAGCTGACGCTGAGAAGCACGGCGATTGCCGTGACAATGATGAGCGTGAGGATGGAGATGGCGAATCCCAGGACCAGTTTTTTGTGGACGGTAATGTTCCGGTCGGTTGTCCTGGGTCGGACCACAACGGTGTCAGCCCATTGATCCGACAGGCCTCTGCCGTTTCTCATATTGTTGTCCTCAATTCCCATTTGTGTGAATGATAAGCCCTTTCCACGTTTGTCATCCAAAGACATATTCTGCTGAATATGACGTTTGGTTGGAACGCAACAGGGGAAACTAAACCGTTTACCAGAGTCTCAGCTCCGGCGGCGAGAGCCGAAAACAGTCATAGATGCGTCTGACTGCTGCATACGGACAAAGCTCAGAAGTGTCCAGCCACCGCAACGGCAGGAAAACGCATGCGAGCGCTCAGACCAACTTTCTTGGCACAATGAACACCGAAATGATGTTCCCCAGTTCATACGACCTTCGGAGATTGGATTGACTTATCTACTTTCTTCATTTCCCCCCATGTTTTTAAGGTCTCCTCAGTGTATACAAACTGCCGCACAGAACGCAATCCATCCTCGGGACTGATGCTGATGCTGCCTCGTGCACTGTCGGTCCTCTCCCTCCGAGCTGCGAGCGCATATTGAGAGCGCAGCTCCCACTGTCCGCCGCTGGGGTGCTTCGCTGGAGAAACGTGCGCCCGAGACAGCGCTGTAGGTGTATCTGCCAACTCGTGAGGACCCAAGACAGATCGCAGCCAGTGAGAAAAAAAATTATCAACGAAACGGGACCAATGATTTTCTTTGTCTCGCCCCTGCTTCCACCAACGCAAGACGATAGGATGTGCGCATGAATAATAGTCTAGCGATGTTCTAGCCAAACAGAGAGCCAGAACTCTGATGAATCACGGACCAATTGGTATTTATCGAGTCTCAAAGGAAAAGTGACAGTCACCCTCCGGAGTTTGACAGTAAAAAGTCCCCTGAACTGCATTTATCTGCGCAGCTGATATCCCGACTGAAAAACAATATAGGGTTCGCTGCACACAGGGATATTGATAGAATGAGCTCCTCCTACAAACAGTGATTTCTTTGATTGACATGGAGCTCGTTTGCATACTGCCAACAACCACATTTACAAGCATTTTATCACCTTTACAGGCCCTATTTACACACGCTTAATTTGTGATTCGCATCACCCCTTTCTGTAGCCTATTGGTGTTTGTTCATGTGAGTCTGTCAGTTGTATTGTCTGTTACTTGGAAATACCTGCAACCAACATACCTTTAGAATAGTAAAAAAAAAAACAGGGAAAGTATAATCCTTATCAGAGATGTAAATGAAAAGCACAGCTGGACGCATTGCTCGTGGTATGCCCCACTGTGGTCACAAATGAAACTGCATCTATTACGGCGGATTTAAACAGAGGCAAAGATGGATGTCAACAGCCCTAGTGCAGAGGCCGAAGTGACAAATGAAAACGGCCCTAAGCTTGGTCGTAAGACCTCTCCAAAACTAAAACAAAATGTTATTTCTCACAATTTATTCAGTTACACTAGATCTATTTATAGTATAACAATAATGTAACTGTGACCTAAATGTCTTTCGCAACTCAAATGTATGTCACTTGACTGTTCAGACTATAGCCTAACTGCTTAGCTCATAGAGCCTGCCATTCTGCAGAGTCCAAATCCAGGCAGAAGAAGTGTGCCAGTGCATGTCGATTATTGACCCATATGTATATATATTGAGCCTATGTCCTAGTCCCGTGTGCATTTATACTGGTTAGACCCACTGTAAGTGCAGCTATCTACATTATGCAGCGGTTCGGGTCCTAGAGACCTGTAATTAAAGGTTTGAGTAATGGTCTCTCACCATGGGGCGTGTTTCCCCCTCCACCACCCTATCAGAGCCAGCCTTCAATAACGCTTTAAGTCAAGACAAGACTAAACGTCAAGCCCTGGCCACTGTGCCGCACAGCACCCCACCGCCTCTACCGAATTAAGATGCAAAGCAATACTCAGGCATCGCGCATAATCAATATGCTTGGCTAATGGAAGCAGTCACCAGGGCATCGCTATGGGAAACGTCCACGTTCGTTACCGTCTGAGTGAAGAGGAAGTGTGTGTGTGGAGGGGGAACGTTGAGGCTTTTAACGAACAGGAATCTGTTAGATAACAGTCACGCCGTTTGTCTGTGAGCGAAGCTCTTTTCAACCTATCCCCGAGAGAGAGATATAACGATGAAGAGAGCGAGAGAGAGAGAAAGAGAGAGAGAGAGTAAATCATAAAGTGAGGGAGAAGAAGAGAAAGAGAGGAATTGAGGATGGAAAGGATAGTGAGAGAGAGAGAGGGAGAGACAAAGTGCTGGGAGGCTAAGCATTGCTGTTCTTATTAGTCCAAACTTTCTTCCTGCCACACGAAGTTCAATTGATATCAGGTATCGATTGGCAGCCCAGCCAACAGGAAAATGTTATATAATGCACAGAATTAGCGATGGCACAAAGTCTTTAGCAGCTAATGGAGTTTAAGTAACATGAGAGATCAAAAGGTGCCCAATGAAAGAGCACATTTCTCATCCATAAAGTAAGGCTCTCACTGTGGGGTACACACTTAGGTCAAAAACATCGAGTCAACTGGTAAACTGTTGTTTTAATGCCATTTAAAGAGTGATGTTTAGAGGTCACAGTTTCCTACCTTCATGTTTCTATGTTTTTACCGATGGGCCAGCGCCCAAACAAGTGGCTGTTGCCTGCTGATGAAAGGGTTAGGCTTGGATGAAAGGGTTAGGCTTGGATGAAAGGGTGATGTTTGCATTTGTGTCTTAAGGGCATGACTAGCCTTGATTTGCTGTGGGTGAAGTTGACAGTCCAATTAACAACAAACTTAGAAATAACAAGCATGCCAAAAAAGGAATTAGCAGCTAAAAAGCTTTGGAAAAAAACATGAAGCCACAGCGCAGACACACACACACACACACACACACACACACACACACACACACGCCACTGAGAACTACATTCACTGAGTTGATTAGTCAACTGAGGTTGCTGTATGGTGCATAGTTTAAATAAGATCTCACCTGAATGACAACATATTGCCTTTTTTCCTCCGTACCTCTAAAATAAACATTAGCAGATTCTCAGTGGTAGTGCCCAGAAGCCAGGGCCGCCCTCAAACCCATTTGATCATCCGGTCCCGTAAATCTGGGGGATTTTCTGTCACCTCTAAGAAACCTCCCGATAGGCCCACAAATCGGGTTCCTGAAATTAAATCTGCAAAGTAATGAGGAGGTTATTTGGCCTCGGCAAAGGATGCGATGCCAACGGCAATAATGGTGTTTCAACTGAAGGGTGTGGAGGAACAGCAGTGGGCCTATTACGGTATTACACAACACAAACTATTCACACGCAGGGGTCTTCTCAGAACAGGGCCGAAAAAATGTCAGGATTCGTTTTGAAATCCTGTTTTTTTTGGAGATGTTTATTCAATCCAATCCAACATGAATAAACAGCTTCATGTTGAAAAGTTGAATTGTCACATGGTGTTTGGAAAATCAACAAACCAGTGAAATCTAGCATAAAACCAACGAAGAGACTGAAACCACTTCTTGCCTCGTGAATTATTGACTTTTTTTCAGCAATGTTGCACACAATCTGTATTGTAAATATTTTTATACGCGTCTCAAGTGTTTTCTAGAAACCTAGACATACCTGGGTATACAGTAGTGTCCATCTTTTGAAGGGGGAGCATTGTAGCTCTGGCAAACAGCAGAATAAATGATGCATGATTGGTACACTTCTTTCAAGGAATTTCAAATATTAATGACAGCACATACAGCCTGCTTTTAAGGCCTCTCTGACCATATTTTTTACTAAACAAAGCCCAAAATCCAACCACACACACACAGAGAGATATGTACACACACGTGAGCACACACACAGCAATAATTCAGTGCCAGTGAGATGGACTTTCATTTTCTGTTTTGAGTGTGTGTGGGGGGGATTGCCTACAGCTGCACTTGGAAACTGCATATCTTCAGAACTATAATTGCCACCAGACATGGCCCGTTGCTGGGCCAGACCAGGGCCAGAGCAGGGCCAACTGCCATATGAGAGAGACTCATCTTCCTCTGTCTTCTTCAGAGCAGCTGGAGTCTTCGTTCAGTTCGTTGCGGTCTGTTTCAGGTACACTACAAGGCTTTCCCTCTCTATAGTGCTCTGTCCTGTTCCCTTCACCAGCCACCTAGGCTCAATATTCTAATGGCAGGTAGAGTGTGAAAGACAGAGATAGACAGAGTTTAAAGTAGAGTTGGGTGAAGATTGAGTGAAAGAGGGAATAAATGAAAGGGAGGTTAGTAAAGGAAGTGAGTGAAAGAGAAGGATTAAAAAACACACGAGGGGAGAAGAGTGAAGGAGAGGTGAATTGGGAGTGTGTGTGAAGCAGAACAGGGAGAAACATAAGGGGAAGGTTGTCAGGGGTCAAATAGAGTGAAGTGGCAGTTAGGACAACAGGGGTAGTGGGATGGCAGGGGAAGGAGCAGAGGTCGTCATGGGGATGGGATGGGGATAACCTGGGTAGAGGAGTGGGCACAGTGCTTGTCTCCAGATGCCCACAGAGCAGGCAGAAACTCTGTTCACATTTCCATCAGTGAAGCTAGACATTGTATTAATATCTATTTGAGGAGTATGATTAGAATGTTGTTTAAATCAAAATTTCATGATGAACTCTAATGAATTCAGAGTGAATTCAATATCAGTCGATTTAAATTCTAGATCTGCACAACATAATTCTGGAATTCTATCATTCTGAAATGACTTCCAAAAGAACCTCACTCCTGAAAAGGCGCTACACTTGATCAACATCATGAAACCAAAAGTGCCGTGTCACATTTATGTTATGGCAGGTCTACTGATGTTTGAAATTTCAGATTCATTTTGTTGATGAATGAAGATTTTCATGTTTCATCAGTAAGTATCACAACAGCTTCCATAATATTCAGTGCAATCATAGGTTATCGGCAGAAATTATGCTTTATGGCATTTACTAATGGTAACATGACACTCTTATATTGCAGGAAGATACTTGCCATGACCTCGAATGACCTTTATCCATGTTTATGACATGCTTATATCAATCTTCTGATAAAATGTTTAAGCATGGAGTTACCATGAAGCATGGGTTTTGGGAAGACAGCAAAATAAACAGAAGTGCTGAACAGAACTGGACAGAATTCTCATTTATCACACTGGAAGTCTTATACAGCCCAGCATCCCACAGGAAAATAAAAACAGAACACACACACATAAGACACACACACAAAGACACACTCTTACATCTTAGCTAGCCCTTGGTAGCATTGCATTATTCTTCTAGTTCACTTCTCCTTCAGGGCACCTTGAAGTGGAACAATGTGAGAATGAAGAGATATGAAAAAGACCTTGGCTTCAGAGCGGCATCTCTCCCTGTAGGCAGTGAAGGACAGATTTCTTTCTCCTGCAGTGACCTCTTTGACCTTCACAGCAAGGCTAATGTTTCCCTTCATTAGTCCCGACAGCCTTCAAGCAACTTTCCCTCTGGCAGCGGAAGCAGCAACACACTGCAAAGCTGAAAAGACATGGCCGTTCCTATACAAGCAAACATCATGAACTCCTATGATATGGTAGTCTCTTTTTTTGCCTATTTCTCTTAGGACGACATATAAAGACAGTGATCTCAAGATTCCTTGCGTCTGTCAATAGATGTCAAGTAAATAGAGCATAGAAGGGTCTAGAGGGGAATAAAGTACATACAAATATAAAGGTTTCTCTTCTGCCAGGATCAGAGTGGTGTGTTATACCGCATTTTGTAAAGTTATCTGGGAATCTGTAGAACCTGTGGAGGCATCAGAAACCCCTTTCCTATTTCAGCTCCTTGATTTGGCATTCATGGTGACAGACCAAACACAAAGAAGTTGAGTGCTACTCAGAGTTTTTGGCAGCTGCAAGGTCTCCACATGGGCGATGGCCACATTTAAGAAGCTTTTGCCATCTCCCCGACAGCGATGGAACAAAAGGTAACTTGGCAGTTTTTGGGGGTATGCTGCGAGCGACTGAAAATGAAAGTTTGCGGTGTAAGTGGGCGGGTGACTGATTTTGAGCCGTCTCCTGTTAAGGAAATAAGCCAAAAGATGTAAGAGAGGAGGCACCAGCTGTGCGGGGTGAAACTGGGATCCACTTTCGGCTGGGCAGAGATGCCAGACTGAGATGCCAGGCTGATAGGCCATGCCATGCCATGCCTGGCAGTTTGATCCAGAGGTACCGCAGAGACATGACAAGTGCTCATTCTCATCTGGGGCCTGTTTTTTTTGTATCTTTTTACAAACACAATGTTTAGTCAGTGCAGAGGGAGGTTGCAGAGTACGGTCATGGAGCTGAGAGTGAGTGAAAGAGAGAGAGCAAGAGAGAGCAAGAGAGAGAGAGAGAGAGAGAGAGAGAAAGACATTGCAAAAAAGAAAAAAGGATAAAGAGAGAGGTGGAGGAAGAGGAGGGTGGGAGACAGAAAGAGATGAGTGAAAAAGAGGGATAGACAGGCAGGGAGAGACATCAAGTAAGAGAGGAATACAGAGGGAAAGCAAAGGAGAGAGAGAGAAACAGAGAGACAGAGAGACAGAGAGCGAGATGGGCAGGGACTCATCAGAAGTAGGGACAGACTCTGGCCACGCATCATTGGCTTGATGCTGCCGAGGGGACAGCGCATGCCAGCTGGGCAGCAAGGGGGGCACGGATGCCCATGCCAGTGGATGTGGCGCTCCTGATGATGGAGTTGGCACCGCTGTAGCTAATCACCAGCTCTTCAAGCCCCTTTTCTGTGAGACCAACATGGGCATAGCACCAGGCTAGAACACTGTGTCAGGAAAAAGCTTTGAACAAAAGGGGCCTGATCAGATCAGTTGGACTTGTATAACTTCTCATACACTTATGGCAGTTATGTATACGTTTATGTTGCTGACGATGCTGTGAGTCTTTCCACCTTGATTGACCTATAGGCTCTCCCAGCAAGGGCAAATTGATTGGTCATCACTTCCCTCAAGCTATAGAGCACATAAACAAACGTGCATGCACACACACACACACAAACACACTCAGATTCATAAAAGCAAACACACACAGATGCATGCACACACACACACACATATACGCACACAGGGCCACAGTTCACTTTGACGGTTACCTCTACTGTACTGCAGAGTTCAGTAGGCCGCTCTCAGACACTGACACGCCGCTCTCATCTCAGCCCTTCCCCAGCAGAGAGGCCACAGCAGTGCAGGAACAGATGTTCTGGCCCCAGGGTCATTAGCGGACCTCGGAGACCGAGCGTGATGTGCTTCCGGCTGCCCGCTCTCTCCACCGGACCAGAACCGTATGCATTCCCACTAACATGAAAGGAGGTGATGCCCAGGCGCCAAACACCCCTTTCATATTATAAGCTGGGAGGCGTACATTCACACATACATATATCTAGTGGGGCGTTTACCACGCAAGTCTGCTTACACTGACGGAAACTGGCATGCAGATGGAGGTGCATTTGACTGGAGACGCATAAAGACAAACGCAGCGTGGCAAATGCTCTCTAAAGCCACACTTCACCACCTGTTCCACAAGCACCGCGTCCGGCGCTGGCCCAAATAATGGCGGTGATAACGGTGACAATGAAGGACTTAATGAGTAGTCGTTGTCGCGGCAACTCTCCTCTCTCGTTGCGCCCTGAGCGAGGTAATGGCAGTCGTGCGCGTTTAGTGTGTCAACCGTTATGTGCGGTGGCAGTGTTTTAGGGAGCAAACTGCTGAAGACACTCGCAAAATCAACCGCCTTTCACGACTCACTCTCTCAGGCAGCGTGACAGTTCTCCTTGTCTATTTAAAAAATGGAAACCACGCAGCATATCTGTGTGTGTGTGTCTGTGTGTGTGTTAGTAAGTGCGTATTGTGTGTGTGTGTGTACATGCGTGGGAGGTGAGGAGGCACAAACACAATCTGACACGAGGCTCAGACACATTTCATTTCGAGCCTCACCTTAATAACTCTGCAACTGCAGCACTTCCCCTGATGCAATTCAGAAATGAGTTTGATGAATGTATATGAGGCGTTGACGGGGGAACACAAAATAACACCCACAGACACACACACACACACACACACACACACACACACACACACACACACACACACACACAGAGACACACACACACACACAGACACACACACACACACAATAACATCATTTTTCTCACAGTGAGAGAGAACAAGTATGAGGACAGAGACAAAGCAATCACTTTTTCATTTCTGCGTGTGTGTGTGTGTGTGTCGTGGCATTGTAACATTGATGAATTTTGTTCAATGACACACAGCACCTGTCTAGACCAACTCCCTGTCAAACCCTGGAAATGGAGTTTTAATAGAAGAACATTTGCAAGTTCTCCTGTGAAAAAAAGATGTCAAGTGCACACCGCTCTCAGTATGTTTAAACGTACATCTTTTCTTATCTCCTCACCAAAATAACTCCTTCTGGTTAGTAATCCCATTGCCACAATGCAATATGAAACATGCATTGCCTTCATGGCATCTGTGGCAGACTCTCATCTCCTAGGATGCAGGCTTTTATCGAATGAGAGAAACGTTCATGATTAATTCAGAACTGAAGCGCAGGCCATATATTTCATTTCCTGATCATTTAATGAAGGAGGAACAGAGATCTGATACAGGTTGTGACGTGATGCTGCTGCAGCCCTCTCTCCTGTGTTTCCCCATCAACTTAGCAGCTCTCACAGAGCATTTAGGGGGAGAGACAAAGACAGACAGAGAGAAACAAGAGAAGAGAGAGAGAGAGAGACAGATGTACAGACAGAAGGAAGCAAGAGGAGAGAGAGAAAGAGAAAAGAGAAAGAGAGAGATATGAAGTGTGATTTCACTTTCCATGCCAGGACACATCAAAAGGAAAGCTGTCCTGGAAGAGAAAGAGGCAACTGCAGAGGGTTTGGCTATAAATACAACTGACACACTGCGAGACGGGGATGGGGGGAAGGCATCGCTTTGAGGTCTGAGCTTTCCCTTCACTCCCGCACTTTGAGGACCTCCCAGGCTTCCGGCACTGCGCAGGGAGTTGGGACACTGGAACGTGTGCGCAAGAGAGAGAGAGAGAGTGGGAGAGAGAGAGGGGGAAGAGAGAGAGGGAGAGAGAGAGAGAGAGAGAGAGAGAGTGGGAGAGAGAGAAAGAGAGGGGGAAGAGAGAGAGGGAAGAGAGAACAAATGGGGGTCTGACAACGATCTAAAAGTAACGTTTCAAAAGGCCGCTGCTTCTCCAGGCTTATTCCCTTGCTGAATGCTGCAAATCAAAAGTGGCATAACACACACACACACACACACACACACACACACACACACACACACACACACACGCACGCACGCACACACACACACACACACACACTCACACACACACACACACCTGAGCTCTCCACTCTTAAAGATGTGAAGTGTCCCGAGTCAATAAGCTCCCAGGTCAGCCGAGTGTTGTAGGTAGAGTTAACACTGGTGGCCCCACACAGCCTCTGGCTCTGCCCGTGTCCAGCAGCTGTGGAATTCATCATTGAAATGGCCAGGTCCAGCCAGCAATACTCTGGAGAAAGTTCTAGCGCAACGCTTCCTACCAACACTTCCCCTCGAATGGAAATCATGGGCAAATTCATGACTTAGAGATAAATGCCATTAATAAATAAAACCTACAGAGTGATATATAGTGTGTAATATTTTAACTCAAGGGTGAGTGAAAACAAACAAAAAACAACATTAAGTGTTAATCCCACACAAGACAAGCTCCTATGTGAGTCTCATCTTACAAAATAATAAACTGTGATTGTTTTACTTAAATGTGTGCGTTTAAAGATAAACCAAGCTGCTATGGTGGGTAGAGTTTTAGACCATATTTGTTTATACTGTGTATTCATAATGTATGTATGTATGTATGTATGTATGTATGTATGTATGTATGTATGTATGTTTGTATGTATTAAGTTAGTTAGTTATTTAGTTATTTGATGTTTTTCTTGTATAGTAATGATGCTTTCACTGTACCTCCACACCACAGCACTTAAAATTATTTTCATTCAACACACACCAAGCTCTCTGATACTAGTGTCTTAGATGTTTTTTCCCCCCTGTGTGTGTGTGTGTGTGTGTGTGTGCATGTATTTTTTTTTGCTCCTAAATATTCCACGTCTTTCATTATATGTTGTATTGCACACAACATGCTTTTCATATAGATATGAAACTGAGTGTGCAGTTGGCAGTGCACATCAATTTTCCACCCACGCACCATTTGGTAATATCTCTCCCTTATATCAAACAGATACAGAATGGGACAGGTAAAAAACAACATAGCTAAACTGTCAATTTATTCACAGAAATGGCCACTATAAAGAACGTTGTTATTTAGCACGGCGCACATTTTTGCGCTCTCCGGCAGTAAGTGTTTTTTGATGGACGGGGTTAATGATGGTGAGGGTCAGCACTGCCCAAGCATGTAAAAGACTCACTGTGTGTGTGTGTGTGTGTGTGTGTGTGTGTGTGCGCGCGTGTGTCTGTGTGTGTGTGTTTGTGTCTGTGTGTGTGTGTCTGTGTGTGTGTGTTTGTCTCTGTGTGTGTCTGTTGCCACTCACCTTCACAAAACAAGAGTTCAGCAGTGGAGACAGTGGACAAGGCGATGACTGATTCTCCTCCAATTGTTTTGAACGAGGTATGTGTGTGTGTTCCCCCACACTGCACCATGTTGTCAATACCACTGGTCTTTGGCAGGAAGATGATGGGGAGGCCTCTGCTGAATATAAATAAGAAGTGACAGTAACACACAGTAGGGCACTCTGCCTTTTACCGCCATTCCTTTTGATATTGGAAAAGGACTCAGCCTTCCGGGGCTGAGCCGTGTGTTTCATGTGCATACTCTCTTTTTCCAGGTACCCTCTCTGTCTTCTTCCCAGAAGCCCCACGAAAGCCTCTTGCACCTGAAGGTATCTCATATGAAGAATCGATAAAGTCAGTCATGTTCTCTTGTGTTCTCTTCAAAGAGGTGCCCCACTCATAAGGCCAAGGTCACGGGGTCAGGTGATGTTCAGTGCCATACCGTATCGATTCAGAATCTGATCCAGGGTCAGTCTTGAAAGAGGCAGCAGAACAGCGGTTGGGCTCTTTTCTGAGGATTGTATTTCTTACATTAAGATACAGTGCTGGATGGAGCCCAAAGGCAGCAGGATTTCAGTGTGTTAAGTTAATCGTCCCAAAGATAGTCCCCTCAACACACCCCTGCATCAATTACATTTGCTGTCAAGTGAAAGGGAAGGCAATGTCATAAACTCAAAACAATCCACAGAACAGAACATTCTGGAATGGACAAATTGATTTCTTGCCAGAACCAGCCCAGATCCTTTCCCACATCATCTGAAAGCTGTGTCCTACTACGGTCAGTGGCTATGTCATCATTTATCATTAATTATGATTAACGATTATTGTCATCATTAATCATTCACCATTATCAATCATTTACTATTGGAAATGTTATGTTGTTAAAGTGGAATTAGAGAGTTTTTGCAAACTAACTGACTAAAAGCCATAATACTTGCCTTGCACACACCACCAACAGTACTGGATTGGATGTTTCAAGGCCTGCACAATCACCATACTCTATTTTTTTTCTGGTGGAAGATGAGTCAATATGATGGAGAATTGTCTTCCTACTGTAAAACAAACCTTTGAGGCTATTTGTGCAGTTTTAAGACCATAGGTGATTTAATTATCATAAACTGGCCTGCAAAGATGACTCCAGAATGAAAAAATGGCAAATTTGCTACAATGAGAAGAACTACAGCACGCCTTCTTCCATCCTCCAGCTACAAACCCCTGTAGTAGTATAGCGACTCTGAAACAGAAAGGACCTGGTCCTAGTATGTTTCTGTAGCTCAACAGCTAAAGCAAGGAGAGACCACGGGTTAGATTCCCTTGGCGTACACTTAGGCATGGCAATATGTATGCCTTATCTGCACTCAAAGTCACTTTGAATGGAAATGTTTGCCAAATGACAAATAGAAATGTGATGGGAATGCCAGCTCCATCTGCTATCAGGGGAGTATAATGCACACCATTCCGCACATGCACTATTTAATGCGGTGCTTAACCCAGATTATCTCCGGTACATATGCCGCTGTCCAAACACACCATGTGAAAGATGTCAGCCTGGGTAAGCACACCGAAGCCATGTTGAATTATACATGCGTGCTAATGTGGTGCTGTGGGTTTAATGTCTATGGTACCACAGCAAGCGCCATCAAATTAAAGTTAGCCTCAGATGCTAGGCACTTCAAGATGTTTTGTAGTTTGCTGACATGGTGGTTATTATTAGTTATTATTATTAGTAGTTATTTGTTTGTTTAACCACAAAAGCCCCTAAGATTGTTGCCTTGGTAACTACAATGTACATATACTGTATGTCCAATAAAGCACAGACTTGTGGATATAGAAATTATACAAAACAATCGTTATCTGTTGGAAATGTTGTTTTGTTAAAGTGGCAGCAATTGAGTTTTTGTCACCAACAACAGTACTGACTTGAATCAGCTAGCTTGCTAACTGTTGTACTTAAAAGATACATTTGAAAGCTGTACTTACATGTTATCGGGGTGTCCAACCTAGATCACCAAACTACAGAGTAAATAGCCCATACCACTAGTGGGTATGACAGGTGTGTTAATCTCTCCTTCACATGACCATACATCATCAAAATGAATTTGACAATATTTAAATAGCTAGTTACCCACATAAACGTCTCCTAAAAACTTTAAAAACCTGCATGATGTAGTATTAACTATGTGCAATACATAGCATGAATTTCCTGTCAGTGAAAGTGTCACCATGTTGTCTCACATGACAGCCATTAACATGAATCAGGCTGTCAGTCAGTCAGTCAGGTGCTGTGAAGAGAGGCGATGTGGAGGTGCCCTTCCAGCCGAGAAATGAGCGAGCGAGCGAACGATAGGCCATTTGGGAGCCCCAGACAGCCCACTCCCCGCCACCGTTCCGTATCGAGCCGGTCACCTTCTCCCAGCTCCCAGCTCCAAGGCGGGGTGCTCCAACCGCCCGTGGATGATGGATGGACAGATGATGGATGGACGCACACACTCACACACACACAGACACTTTCTCTTTCACACACACATACACACACACGCACAAACTCTCTCACACACACACACACACACACAGACACTCTCTCAGGCCCCCGCGCCTTGATGCACACACGCTAATGATGTCATGATTAATGGTGCGTCAGCGTCTTGAGAGTGACACACACGTGTGCCATTTGAGCTCATTTAAAGGAGAGAATAAATGACAGCGCACACAGCATAGTTGGTCGCTGATGGGCCTGAACACAACATATGCCTGTGTGTGCATGTGTGTCTGTGTAAACATCATTCATGTGTGTGTGTGTGTGTGTGTGTGTGTGTGTGTGTGTGTGTGTGTGTCTGTGTAAACATCAGTCATGTGTTTGTTATGTGTAGAAGTGCTGCAGGTGGTTTGACCTTAGGGGCCATCTGGAGCCTTCACTTTGTTCCTGATTACATAGCCTGCCTATTAGGATTTGCACGAGCGCATCATTTCACAAATCGAATACTCATTTTCTGAGAAACCCAAGTGCTTAAGTACTCATGGGGGAGGGGTGGGGGTTCGTGCGGGAGGTGTCTTGCATTAAATAAAAGTATGAAAATGTTCGGTGTAACCTGGTCATCATTAGTAAAACCCAACCGATTAAAACATGAAATGAGTCATATTTGCTTGCCTCTATCTTTTAACAACATAAATGTTTTAAGTTTAGGTAGTATTGTAGTCTGGTCTGTCATATGACAGACTTGATGTTAGAGCCATCCTTGAGATATCCATCCACAACTCACAATTGTTGCATATTTATTTTATAACAATGACAGTTGGGAAATTATTGTTTTCTTTTTCTATTTTATCAAATAACTTCCAAACAATTGATTTGTCCTTTTCTGCTGTCAGCATCCTTCCTCTTGTTACCAAGGGCTGCAAACTGAGTGTGCACTTGATCTAGCATCATGCGATTAACAAGTACTCAATGTTAATGTAGACACTTGAGAATTGATGTAGCTGCTCGAGTACTCAAAAGCTTGAGTACTCTGTGCAAGCCCTACTGTCTAAAGCATGAAGACACATCCCACACAAGCCCTACTGTCTAAACTAGAGCATGAAGACACATCCCACACAAGCCCTACTGTCTAAAGCATGAAGACACATCCCACACAAGCCCTACTGTCTAAAGCATGAAGACACATCCCACACAACGCAAATTGGGCCTGGACATGGCATCAGTCAGGGCATTAGATTTTATCAGGATACCATACACACACACACACGCACACGCACAGGCACACGCACACGCACACACACATGCACACACACACACACACACGCATACACACACACACATACCTAAAGCACAATCCAAGCACATGCACAGACACTGACACACACATAAAACACACACTCACACACACACACACACACCCAAGCACATGCCCTTTATTAATTAATCTAGCTCATCTAGTTTATATGTTATGCATAAATCACACAGTACCTCATTTAGGAGAAGCCATCAATTAGTCTATCTGTTAGGCCCCAAGTGTGGCTGGACTGGCCTCCCAGGAGAGAGAGAGAGAGAGAGAGAGATGCCAGTGCCTAATTCACTCTGACAGGGGCCGATGGGTGCGGCTCAGCACTGCCATCCTGGGGGCATCGATGTATCGACGATTGATGGGCACTCACCAAATGTCACCAGGGCAGGGCCTCACCCCAGGTCTAGAGTGCAAGTGTGTGTGTGTGTGTGTGTGTGTGTGTGAGAGAGATAAAGAGAGAGAGAATGGGTGAGTGAGTGAGTGAGAGACTGACAGAGAGAGGGAAACAGAGGGAGAGAGAGAGCCTGACAGAGAGATGGAGTGAGTCAGTGAGAGAGTGACTGAGGTAGAAATACAGTGAGTGTGTAAGTAAGTGAGGAAGTGAATGAAAGAGATAGAGACAGAGAGAGAGAGAGAGAGAGAGAGAGAGAGAGAGAGACAAAGTGAGTGAGTGAGTGAGAGGAAAAAGTGGAAAGCTGACCACAGCAGCAGCAGGAGAGGTCACTGTGGTTAATGCTATGCTGATGTTAACTATGGGACTTTTTACACCTTGCATTAAAATGCGTCTCGTATCCAGATTGTAACTAGATATGACATGATATGATTTTAACCTGATTACATTTACACGTAGTATTAACATGTGTCCACATTGAGATCCCTTTAGAGATGTGATCGCTGTGTCCAGCTCAGATCACATCCTCATCTCGTTCCAAAAAAAACAACAAACTACAAAAGAAAAGATAGAAGAGGAATAAAAAAGATGATGGTAGTGATCTGTGGTTGTGCTTTTCAAAAACTCACAATTACATACTTCTGCCCACGTAGTTGTTGTATGTAGATTGACAATGCAATTGGATTTACACTTGTGTTAATTGTAGTCACAAAGCGTCCCTGACCAGCTCTGAAGGTAGTTTGGCCAATCGGAAAACCATAGGACCTCAATGCGTCTTGAGTGCATTTACACCTGTACTTTCATGTGATCAAGCGCTATCCGATTTGCAATCCGATCACCCAAAATGCTTTTTAAATGCAAGGTGTTAAAATCTCCAATGACACTCAATCAATGTCGGTTGAGGGGACCTTAATGTAAAGCACTTCCACAATTCCACAAAGGTTTAGATATGGGATTTTTCCAGAGAATGCCTCCTCAAAGTGCAGTACAAAGAACTACCAAAGGGAAGGGAAGAAATACTTTTTTTCTATCGGTACACTTGTATCTATTGTAGAGCCATGTTAAGACACCCGTTGGATTCATTTCCAAACTCTGAGTGAAGTCTGAGTGGAAACTTCAATGATCCAAATCCTGAGTACAAGTTGTTTGTTTTGTTCTGTGTTTTATCAATAAGAGGCCATTAATGGGAGAAAAAAAAAGCTAAAAAGTCATATTTACCTAATGGTCCATTGTGGTTGTTCTCATATGCTTGTGCTTATGATATAAGGATGCTATTAGACAATAATAAAGACAAATTGTAGGCAAAACAAATCAAATGAGTTTTATGAATGTTGTGTTTGAATGCCATAGGGGTGTGGGTGTGGGTGAGGTAAATGTCTGGCTAAAACATAAACAGGGGATGGGGTAGGGTGAGGGTGGGGGTGGGTGTTCGGGGGGTGTTGAGGAAATGAACTCCAGGGCTCTTACTGGATGTTCATTTCTTCATCTCCCTTCCTGCAGGGCCTGATTTTTTTTATGGGCTTTTGAGAGTTCCACAGCCACTTCCGAATGTAATGAAAAGGCCCACTACACACTTAGCCTCCAACGCGTCCTACTGCCATTCAGATAAGAAAGATATTAGCGCCTTCCTTATGACTGTTTCTGCCAGATGATTCTGTGCAATTGAACCTCTTTTAATCCATTCTCGGTCGAGGCCTTTAAAACACTCATATCGCCAAGTATGAGGCATGAGTCAATCTGTGCGGAACCGAATGTAAGAGCTTGGACTGAATAAAAAACAGAATGTGTAGGAGAGGCTAAAACACAGCCAAACTAACTGACTTACTCATTTGCCCTTTTGTCAGGGAGATGAAAAGACACAGAGAGAAAAAAAAAAAAAACAATTACTGATCCTTCAGCTGAAATGCGTTTCCATTTTATTCTCTTCCTTTTTGTTTTTTGAAGTATGTTTCAAACAGCCATTATGCACGAGAGTGGAAGGCGGCTGATATCAAACGCCCAATAATTGCATACAACCAGTTCTTTCAGGCAGCGTTAAAGGTCGCTGGAAAGGGTTTTGCTGTGTGGCAGAATTCAGCACAAGCAGAGCTCGATAAATCAGCACCTGAGTCCCCCCCACACACACATCCACACACACACACACACACACACACACACACACACACACACACACAAACACCACCGTTTTAGCTGCCCTCCCCCCAATTCTCGGTCTCTGCACGGTGCCCATGGATTACCGATATTAAAACGCTATTCAGTAAGCAAAATGGTAATCGTCTGCCTGGCTTTTCGACTATGTTTATCAATCGCTCTCTAGGTGTGCACCCAAGTGCCTCGAGGAGTGATGAATGACTGATTCTCAAAAAGAAGAAGAAGAAAATCAAACTGGAAGTGTTTCACCCAAAGTTACTCCACACAACTTTTGCATTAGAGCTCCTGAAACATTGCAAGACAGAAAGAAGATTGCAAGAAAGAGTGAGATACAGAAAAAGAAAGAAAGAGAGGAAAAGGTTAAACAAGGGAAAGAAAGAGAGAGAGAGAGAGAGAGAGAGAGAGAGTCAAATCTTAAAATAAAGCGACGAAAAAGGCTATGAAAACTGTGGAGTATGAAGTTAGGGGATGAGTGATTGTTATGTTGAACTTCTGATCTGAATAAATATATCCAAAATAGCCTGGAGTCAGGCGCCTGCCTCTAACCTCTCCAGATCGTGCTGTGCCGCCTTGTCAACCTGCTAACTTGCTTGAGGCACTTTAACAAGGTGCTAAATATATGCACATATAATATGAATGTACATGTTATAGTCGCATCTCCATCTATATTGACTTCCAAATAACAACAAGGTTCTAATGTAGTCACATCAAGGCCCTCCATACCAATGTTGTGTTCATGTCATCTTTATTGACATATGAGACCTCTTTCAAAGACTTCATGCTTTTCCATATGCACTCGTTTTCCTGCCTTCTTTTCTTTTCCTTTTACTCCATCACGTCCATCTCCCTCTTCCCCAACCCAAGCAGCATTCCCCCCTTGACCTCATTCTCTCTTAGGCTGGCCTTCAGCTGATGCCCCCCCCCCTTCCTGAGTGGGGTTCTACTCAGGATGTTCTGCTTGCTGAAGGGAGTTTTGCCTTGCTACTATTACAAAAGTACTTCCTCTTGAAAGATTCAGGCCTTACTTTCTATGGAAACAATACCCAATACTCAAGTCCCTCGAGACAATACCTATTGTTAAGGGTGCTGTGTAAGTGTCTGAAATTTAAAACATAATGAAAAATCATAACAGGTAAAAATAGAGATGGGGATGATAAGTAGTATTTTTCCCCATTCTGTGAGAGATAAAACACTACTAAATCACAGCGCCATTGATCACGGTGACGGTGACAGAGGCTGACAGAGACTGCACGATATGGATGGTGATGGTATGTGGAGATGGGGGGGGGGGGGGGTGTCATCTGACCCACTGCATTCTGAGTTCCTAGCCTGAAGCTAATGACCTGTCGCTCTGTCGTGCCACAAAACAAACGTTTCTGGTGTGAATAGGCAGCATGTCCAACTGTCTTCTCCTCATAAACGCCTCTCTGTTCACCACCTACGGTGCTCTTTCCTTGTCCAGTGACACATATAGAATTGCTAGCAGTTTAAGTACAGACGGTGCTTCTGCAACAGCCTTATCTGCACAGCGGTGGACTGTAATCCAACGTAGCTGCGTTAGATCTTCGATTTCTGTTTCTTGTGCGTTTTTTGGAGTTCTTAGTTAATTTGTCTAGACTAGAGTTATCAAAGAAGAATGAATCAGAGACGAGAGTGACTAATGTTGGAATCAATAATGCTCAAGTTCATTGGTTTCTATTTGCATTGCATCATCAATATATCCTCAGGCATTTGTGGGGGATTTTGTTGACTCATTCTCCCTGCACCCAGTTCCAACTTCAAAACTCAGAGTGTCTGAGATCTTTACTCACACCTTACACCGTCCAAGATCAACTGCGTGTGATATAATTTTAAAGCCTCCGTCACCTGATCACAGGTCAGCCCGAGAATATGTTTCTCCTCCACAAGAGAGCTTTTCAAAGTTAGAAACAGCATTATTTATGAGGACACAGCTGTTGAATCATCTCCATCTTTGTGTGTCTCTCTCTCTCTCTCTCTCTCTCTCTCTCTCCCACTCTCATCCTCTCTCTCTTCCTCTCTCTCCGTCTCTCACTCGTTCTAGCTCTCCTGTGCCGGAGGTCGTGCCTCCTCTAGACATCAAGCAGAGAAACACTCCACTTTCAAGTGTCACTCACGCCGCAGTCTGTGAAGGATCCGCTCGGCGCGGCACGAAAGCCACGAAAGCACTGCTCGCCACTCAAGACCGAGACGGTGAAGTGGAGATGACACGCACCGGTGTCCTCTTGTCTCATCCGCTCGTGTCCACGACGTTGGACCTGATGTCGAGAGGAGAGCAAGAGGGCAAGAAGTAGTGTGTGCGTGTGTGTGTGTGTGTGTGTGTGTGTGTGAGTGAGAGAGAGAGAGTGCGTGTGTTGTCAGCTGTTTGTGAGATGCAGAGGTTTGCACGATTTTTCTTACCACTCCAAATTACAGAAATAGGTTTTATAGACTGTAATAAAAGCTTTTCATTCAGTGGAAATCCCAAGCTGTGTTGAGAAGTTTTAAGGGTACAAAACTCTCTTTAGCCATCTAGTTTCTTCCAAGAGATTGGAAGAAATTGGTCCAAGAGAATTTAGAATAATTTGAACATAGAATCATGTTGAACCTTGAATCGTTTTGAACCTTGAATCATTTTGAACCTTGGATCGTTTTGCCGGTATGAATGTAGCAGTGTTGATTATTCATCTGCATAATTAGGATGACTATGGCTCACCATGGCTCAAGACCTTGAGAAGACCTGTTGACGGGTGAGCGTGGCAACTAGCAGCACTTGATTGGCCAATTACAATCTGTTAAAGTCACCTGCTGTTCAGGTCACAGGGACTTCACCCTGCAGCTTACTGAACAGACTTGATCAACAGGGTGGTCCTCAGGTAAAACAAAAAAGCACACTACTTTAAAATGAGCTAAAACAGAGGGAACGAGACTAAACCTCCATCAGCCCCCATCTACAGCCCTTTGGGTTAAATCCTCCCCGGGTCCCCGTATTCTCACGGCGAGCATTCACTTTCCCAAATATATTTCTCCATAACCACTGACAACAACATCAAGAACATCTCGGGGAGAAGAGGCTTAGTGTGACAGCTCGGTGTGATTCATCCCAAGGACACAGAGGCAGGCTTTGAGGGTGTTTACCTCATCTAGTTTTCATGAGGAGTAATGATTCAAACCCCAACCCCAACCCCCCACCCCACAGACACACACACACAGACACACACATCCCGCCTGCCATAGCAGCTACACCATTTCATCAGGCCTCGTTGACAGACGGGAAGAATCTGATTTTTAGAAGGCGAGATGAATTGATATATTTAAAAAAGACGGAGGGAAACAGCTCTGTATCGGGGATAAGTGTTTTTGGGGGGTAATTATGTCTGTTGATCTCCTCCTCTCCACAGCGGTCGATATACAGACTGCAAAGATGCACACACAAACACACACACACACACACACACACACACACACACCAACACTTTTTAAGTCTTACCCATGCATGGACACATGCATAAACACATGTGAATACATACACAGAAATCACCCAAAATCTAGCCAAACTACCATATCAGATGGTTGCCATTCTAGGCATTTTGAGTGCTGGTCTGGTCTGTTTTCCTTTTCCTCATGTGTTATATAGTGTGTTGTGCATGTAAATGGTCTGTGAAGTTACAAAGCCCAAAGTACACCCTGGAGGGAGTGACTGTCTCCCACAGAAAGCACTTTTTCTCAGCTGCCTGAAACGCCTTGTTGGGTTTCCAGTCCTTTCCCTTTGCTACTAGATGGCGCAATCTCTTAGCACAGTCCTTATTGCCCGCCTAGCTGACCAATCAGAGCGTTTCAGGCTGAGGGTGAACAGAAATGTGCAGTATGAGGAAAATAATGTGTTTTTGGAAAACTGAAGCATGTAAATCTATTCTAGTAGACCGCAAAAATAGAATTATGAACATTGAACATGAGCATAATAGGTCCCCTTTAATGTTGGGTGATGCTGAGAGACCCAGCTGGGAGACATTGACTTAGTACTGTTACATCAAACATTTGACCTGCTGCTTAGTCTGACTAGCAATGTTTCGAGGGCGAGTTGTCATCCTATTGCTAATGGATCACTGTGCCCTACTGTTTCTGAAAAGATTTATCCCGGTGCTTAGTGCCTTTTTTCACTTTTGGTTACAGTCCACACGTTGTGATCCTGAGCATGAGTTATCAGCTTACCAGTACAAAGGTTTCGATAAAACTCACACCAGATCATCCGCCATATCGCCCATTAGCTGTCATGTTCAACAAGGTATTGAAGGGGCTTTCCAGTTCCTCCACTTTAATGAGCGTGGAGGCCAGGCTCAATG
>NC_045172.1:5159851-5182351 GCF_900700415.2 Clupea harengus | reverse complement strand
CCAGAGCCATGCTGCTACACTGACTCATGATACTGAGGTAATGAGGCAAACACTAATCTGCACCAAAAAGGCAAATGAGAGGCCTAGCTAATTTGCGAACTCAAGCTATGATGACCTACACTGTCTCAGACGATGGGGCAATGAGGCACTAATTCACACTGACCGGTATTCATTTGCAGGGTGGTGTCTGGGCGTCCATTTGTCCTGTGTGTTTGCAGTGTGCCTGATTGCCTTTGTGCTATAGAGTAGCTACTCACTCTGCCGTCCTTTAATTCTCTTTTATGTAAGGGCTTGATTTGCATGAGCATTCATTTGTGTGTGTGTGTGTGTGTGTGTGTGTGTGCGTGTATGTGTGAGGCTGTGTAAGATACATTATTAATGACTGCAAAACACTGCCACTGTGATTAAATGACAGTTCCTCCCAGTCTCAGTTAAGATCTAAAAGGTCATGATACAGAAGTCTAAATAATACAGAGATTGGGTTAAACACCCGGACCCTCAGATACAGAGTTACTGTACCCATCGCCTCTGTGTGTCTTTGTGAATGATGGCCAGGCACCCTGTATTTATGTGTTTATGGATGATTCTCATAAATAAAATGTGCATTATTAATTTGCTGCAGTGATCTGGGTTTTTGTCTGCTTTTCATCTTCAGAGTTGGAAAGAAAGAGTGCAAAGACTGGAAAAGAGAGAGAGAGAGAGAGAGAGAGAGAGAGAGAGAGAGAGAGAGAGAGAGAGAGAGAGAGATGTAGAGGGCCAGGGGTGCGGCACACTCTGGATCCAAACTGCAACATGATTGGGATTCCTTGAGAGCTATCACAATGCTGTGCACACACACACACACACACACACACACACACACACACACACACACACACACACACACACACACACACACACACACAGGAGAGAAGTGCAGGAGAGAAGTGCAGTGGGTCCTTTGTATGACAGTGTCTGATCTGACTTCTTGTGCTGGCACAGTGGTGTGTGTTTTTTTCCTAGAGCTGACATTCCGACTGATTCCCTTCTCCTCTAAACTGTCATGTACAGCCGATGAGCGAGCTGTCAGGAGGATGGAACTACCTGGGCGAATAAATAAAACAACTTCTGAGTTTTAAAGAGAAGTAATGTACAAGGCTTTCCTCTCCTTCCCGGGGCTGGCTGATTCCTCACAGTGTAGGGGAACACCCTTCAAAATCAACACTGCAGGGTAGTTTTCTAACTCAAGTGTTTTTTGTTTGTTACTCACTCGTAATAAAAATAACTCGGTAGAACTAAAACAAAGGAAAGAGTTAGCATGCTCGGGAGGAGTGACCTTAAATCCATCAGCGAGGTCCTTAATTGGAGCCAAGCGACCATTAGGATTCCTAATGAAAGCGTAACAAGGTGAGGATTAATCAATGCCCCCTCCACACACACACACACACACACACACACACACACACACACACACACACACACACACACACACACACACACACACACACAACTACGACCACCACCACCTCAGGGACTGTTTATTCCCACACGCTCGCTTCATTCCCGCTGGTGATTGGGGACTTCCTCTGACTTCGATTCCTGGCGTTGCAGGGGCGGCGCGCTTTAATTGAGTTAACATTTAAACAGCAGGAATCCCAATTAACGGAGGTTAAAGGAACAGGCGCACAGAGGCCACCGTAGGCGGGCAGAGGGAGGACTTAAGTTGATTTCCCATTTATTAGACTTTAATGACTACTGCGACGCACAAGAAAGGAGGCTGGGGGGGGGGGGGGCACTCTTGATGTGAGGAGGCACTCTTTCTGTCAGGTGTATAAACATGCGAGTCTTTAAAAAATAAAATAAAAGTAAGAATTAAAAGAGAAAATAGTGCGGTGTTGTGTTGTGTTGTGTTGTGTTGTGATCTGTGACACACTACATCAAGGCAAGCGCAGGTAATCTCTTAATAATGAGGCCTGACCTTTACTCATTGGAGCTGGGAACAAATGAGCTGGCAGATAAACAGCATGAAGCAGTGCATGCACTAGATTGGTGATGATAGTGTCAGAGAGTGCAGCGGTGGTGCACAACTGAATGCACATTCACAGGAGAATTACAATGCTGCTCTCATCCTTATCAGCAATCTTTTTAAGGCACAGAAGCAGCTACATGAAGCTCTCTCATTATTAACACCACTTGTAAGGCGTGTTTTGGAGATCTTTTTAAGGCTGTCTGATTATTTACTTTTTTAAGCCCTATATAAATGCTTCATTAGAAACAATTTGAAGTAGTCAGTATTAACAGTTACTCTGAAGGCAGGTAAAACAGAGCACCATACGACTGAATGCACCTTCATTATAAAATGACAGCGGTGTTCTTTCATCATCATCTGTAGGCTACCCCTCCTCTTTTATCTAGTGCAGTGTGTTTCTGCTTGGGCAGACCACTGTTGGTTAGCCCACAGCCAGTCCCCCATGCCCTGATGGAGAAGGACTGGAGTTTCATAGCAGGCTACAAGAAGTGAGTTTCACCCCTTAGTCATGGGCATTGCGGTAATGAGCCTCCTCGCTTTGCTTCTCCTGCCCACGCACACACACGCACACACACGCACACACACGCACGCACACACACGCACACACATACATCAACTCTGACATGGTTTTTACATTACGTCCGACTGGATTATTCATGCCCACCCCATCATACTCTCACCTCCGCCCCCATACTTTCTGGGTCAAACAGCAGCCTCCACTCCCACTCCCACTCCCTCCACCGCATCCTGTCTGTCCAGTGGTTCTCCGTCGAACGCGCACGGGAGCAAACACCGGTCACGGCATGCAGCCGCGCGCCATTGAGCACCACCTCTGCCGTGGCCGGAACCCCGCAGCAGACATCGGGTGAGATGTGACCTTCCGGTGCGTAGCGGAGGTGAAAGTCCACACGGGTGGCGTGGAAAGACCCTCTTATCGCACGCGGGGGGGGATTTTACCAGCTGTGATATTTACACAGGAAAGGGCAACTGGGCCATTAGACAAAGCAACAGTGTTTTTTTTGCTGTTGTGTGTGCAGTGCAGTGTGTCCGTGTGTGTGTGAAGTGAAGTCTGACTTTTGTGTCTGTGTGTGTAGTGAACTATGACGTGTGTGTCTGTGTGTGTGTGTGTGTGTGTGTATGTGTGTGTGTGTGTGTGTGTGTGAGAGTGTATTGCAGAGTAATTGCAGGCAGTTCAGTGTGTGTATCTCTGTGTGTGTGCAATGCAGAGAATAAGTGTGTGAGAGAAGAGGAAGAGTGCTCTACAGCGCGTCCTCTGAGGGTGTGTCCATGTGCAGACAATACGGTGTTTGTGTGTGTTTTGTTCCAGGATGTGCAAACAGTAATGTATGTTTGCAGTACAGAGTGTCTGTGTGGGTCAGTGTGTGCTTCAGTATGCAAACAGTAGTGTGTGTGTGTGTGTGTGTGTGTGTGTGTGTGTGTGTGGCCTACACTCTGCTACTGTGAGTCCAGGTCAGCACTCTAGTCTTGACCCTCCTGAGCAATATCCTGCCCAGAAAAAGAGCCTTAGGGAAATAAGTGATAAGTTCTTCATGATGATTAGGCTTCCTTTTGGTGTCCCACAGTATGTATTCATATTTTACCATATGAATGATTCTGCAAATACGTGCACAAGAGCTCTTGTGTCGCTAAATCTATTTAAGGCCACCTAACTGCTTTTATGGAACATAGCCTATTACTCGTATTCAGTATTCATATAACTGCTTTTATGGAACATAGCCTATTACTCGTATTCAGTATTCATATAACTGCTTTTATGGAACATAGCCTATTACTCGTATTCAGTATTCATATAACTGCTTTTATGGAACATAGCCTATTACTCGTATTCAGTATTCATATAACTGCTTTTATGGAACATAGCCTATTACTCGTATTCAGTATTCATATAACTGCTTTTATGGAACATAGCCTATTACTAGTATTCAGTATTCATATAACTGCAGCCCTTTGCATGGAGACTGTGCTTTATCTCTGAGAGTCTACAGTCAATTGGTCCCATCTACAGGCTGAAGAGACTTTCTGAAGAGTCGGCCTGATTGGTGGTGAACTGGGCAACCTTGATTCTAATGACGGGCTTCTCGGAACGAGAAAAAAAAAACAGTATAATAAACATAAGTGCAGAGTTCAAGACGAAGTTCTTTTTTTAGCATCCTCATCAAAAGCAAGCACCAAGAGCCAAGGATGTGTCTGTGAGCTTCAGGTTTTGTGTGAGCTGTGGCGAGGGGAAGAGATGATGGTGGTGATGAGTGGTTACCATCCAGCCGTATCAGAACGTGCATCATTAATTGCCCAGCCACACACCAGGGGGGTGACCCCCTGCGCTGCCATTAAGACTGCATTGTGTTTCTCTCCCTCACAGACGCATTAAGACTGCATTGTGTTTCTCTCCCTCACAGACGCGTCCTCATGCGCAAATACACCTGTAAATCATCCATCCCTCTATGTCTTTTCACTCTTCAACCCATTCATTTTCTCGAACCTCTGTCTTTCTCCCTCTATCAGTCTCTTATTCTCCATTTCTGTGTCCATTCCTCTTTCTCACTCTCTCCTTCTCTCTTTCTTTTTTCTCTGTCCCTGCACCTCTCTCTCTGTCCCTCTTTTCCTTTCTCATTCAATGTGGTTCAATTTCTCTTTGTCTCTCTGTTCCTCTCTCTCTCTCTCTCTCTGTCTGTGGGTATAAATCCTGGTTGTTCCTGCAGGGCATGCTCAGCTGGTTTATAGACCCACAGCCAGGCATCTGCCTATCAACACCATGGTGCCATGGAACAGAATGACAGCTGAGATCTCGGAGGGTGGGGGTCAGAGACAGGAAGTGAGTGTGCGGCTCCCCCAGAGCGGACTGCCCGCGGGGCAAAGGTCAAGGTGACGAGAGGGGAACGTCATGCCAGCTGCCTGCAGGGCTGAGATACACACTGTTTGACAGACGGGATCGAAACGCAGCAAAACGTGGGCATTTTCATCGGTCTACCACCCAGAAGGATTCTCTGTATTCTGCCATTCAAATGAATGCGCCAAAGAGAAAAGCTTTCAGAATTATCATTCTAGTGGTGATCTATCAACATAAAAGCGAAACAAATACAAAACAAAGAAAAATAATTTCATTCTTCTCTATTCACAAACATGTACCTGGTGAGGCATGGAATATGGAGTGAATGAAAATGTCTCCCTGAGGGTGTGTGTGTGTGTGTTTCTGCGTGTGTGAATGCATGTGGTCGCATCGACATAAAGGTTTCCACAATTAAGCCCCTGAAGAAGGATTCTGAGACAACATAGGACCGTCAGGCATTCCACAACAGCGACAGGCAGCAACCTGATCATCTATGAGTCAAGCGTCTAGGAATAACCGCCCCGACGGGGATGAGGAGGAAGAAGCCAAGAGCGACGCTTAACTCTCCGACCCAGCGACGGCCACTCCAGTCTGAGCGGCCATCCAGCAGCGATCACTCCAAGGACAGGCGCCGCGCTCGAGTGTTCCCATTCCGAGGCCATTCAAATACAAACTAAAATGGGTTCGTTGTTTTGTTTTATTTTTCCTCAACCACTGTCTGTGTGCATGTGTGTGTGTGAGAGAGTGTGTGTGAGTGTGTCTGTGTGTGCGTATACATCCACCACAAGCTCCGGCTCATGGGGATTGTCTCAGCTTGAAGTGGATTGAGAATGGATCACGAACAACACTCAGTGAGAAGGGGCCCACCCCACCCCCCTCTCGGCCCACTGGGGGAAGTGCACTCTTGTATGCTGAAGGGCCTGTTTATCCCAATGACACTTAAGCAATACTGGAGTACTGAGTCTTACAGAGCTCAGACAATGAGAATGCCTACTAATGGCAAGGTCACGGATAGGGCAACCAGAGTGACTACCGAAGGAGAAAGGACACTAGATCAGCACAGGAACAAATGTCGGTGAACTATATCGATACGATATGTACTGCTGAATTGAGAGCTTCAGTTTTGGATGCAGTTTATGCATATAATAACTACGTTATTGTGGTCTGTCTAGATGTACTAAAGAGGCTGAAGTTTACAGAGTAGGAGGTGCTGAAAGGAAAGCAACCGTGAGTAATGTACAGGAATGTGATGTCATGACAAGATGTCCCACACATCACTGGAAAGGAGGGCAATTCAAAGAAACTGGTCCTTGGAACTTGAACATGTTTTTTTTGTTTCATGTAAATGTTATTTATTTGTTAGTTTGTCTGTCTCTTGTTCAGAAGGGAAAAAACCTGTTGCTTTGCTTTTACTAAATCTGCTCAAGCCATTAAAGTGCCTTCAACCTTTTTGTCAACTGCCACAAGTCCATATTCTCCCTCTCTCTCTCTCTCTCTCTCTCTCTCTCGTTTCTGCAGGTCTTTGGGGACAGGCTATTTCCGGGAGCGCAACCCAGCATGAATCTGTGCAGTGCATCTGTGCCTGTTCATTGATCTGGAAAAAGAGAGACTGCTTTGGCCCCAGACCAGACCAATTCTGCTCTGTGAGGCACGGACCTCAACTGCCCCCCCCCCCCGCCCCGCCCCACACACACACAAACACACACACACACACACACACACTTACCACTGACCCCACCCACCCCTCCATCGTCTGGGAACACGTTCTGTCGTAGCTGCAGAACGCAGTGCTGACCGCCTCTACAGGCTCTTTACACCACTTAGCACAGGGTGAAAGTTGCGGGATCGAGACTCTCTGATCTATTGCACTCCGTAAGTTCTCTCTTTCTATCTCTCAGCAGTTCATTAGCTACAGTAGCATCTGTCAATACTGATGGTATACTGGTAATCTGGTGGAGAGGGAGGGAGCACAGTGTTGGAATGTAATTAACACTGTAACTGTTTATGCTGCTGGAGCAGCGGGCTGACTCGAGTCCTTTTTTTATCTCAAAGGGGGAAAAAAAGGACAATTCAAACTCAGATTGCACAGGACTCTTCTCCAATCTGTTCCTCTGTAAAAACCCACAGAACACGCCTCAAAGTGAGCACTCACACTTCAGCATCTGTGGGTTCTTCTCTATGGAGGTCTACACACAATGGTATATCTGACTGACTTCATGCCACAATACTGACGCCCTGCTGTTAGAATTATGTTTGTGGAGGGATGGCACCCATCATCTACCACATTCTACATTATGTATGAGGTGGGATTTTCAGTGCACCCAAGGCACTGGCTACTGTATACTACCCATACAGAATCCATCATGGTGTGATTATTGTACCGCTAAATGGCATCTCTCTGACAAGTTCAGTTAAGAAGAATGATCAATAAGCCTTCATTTTAATTTTCTTTAAAGACTATGTGTGTGTGTGTGTGTGTGTGTGTCTCAAGTCCAATCAACCACCAAATGTTGATGGTCTCTTTTTTTCTCTTTTCAAGGTAAACACACACACACAGACACACACAGACACACACACACAAAATGTACATGGGTATTTCAGCCAATGTTTCCACTTACAAAACACCACATGTGCCATTCATCTTGTCCCTGCACTGAGGACCAGATCGATCTGAGCAGGCTTTGGGTTTAGCACTCACAGCAGGCAGTCCTCCTAATACCTAAAGCGCACCAGGAGGAGCAGTGTGTTTTGTTGTCCTTGTGGAAGCATAATTGCCACTGTTCTCATCTCCATTCATCATCAGGAACAGCAGCCCGGTGTGCGTGTGTGTTTGTGTGTGTGTATGTGTGATTGTGTGTCTGTGTGTGACTGAGTGTGGGAGATATGCAGATGATAAACTAACCAACTGCCGAGAAAATTTTCTTAACTAGGTGCGGTGTGGAATGCAGTTCACTGAGCATCAGCGACCCACACACACACACACACACACATATACACACACCTCCCACGAGGGTCGTACATCACGCTCGGAGAGGGGAGCAGACTCAGGCAGAGTGTGTGAGTGTGCGGCCTGCTGAGGATTGGGATGTTTTCTGCTCAAACGCTCCCCCCCCCGAAGCCATCTCCAACCACAATTAAACACATCAGAGTGAATGTGTGTGTGTGTGTGTGAGAGAGAGAGAGTCGGAGGAGAGAGAGCGAGAGAGTGTGTGTGTGAGAGAGAAAGAGAGAAGAGTGTGTGTGTGTGAGAGAGAGAAAGAGAGAGAGAGAGGAGAGTGCGTGTGTGTGAGAGAGAGACAGAGAGTGAGTGTGTGTGTGTGTGTGTGTGTGTGTGTGTGTGAGAGTGAGTGTGTGTCGGTGAGAGAGAGAGTAAGTGAGAGAGAGTAAGTGAGTGAGTGAGTGATTTTGTGTACAAATGCTCCCCAGGTGCTGCTCCCTGAAGCCACTTCCAACAAAAATGACAGTCAGAATCAGCCAGGAGCATGTATATGTGTGTGTGTGTGTGTGTGTGTGTGAAGCAGGAGGAAGCACTGGGGCTCTCAGAATATCTATGTTCAACCTGCTACGTTGTGCCAAAAAACTCGACAGGTTAGATATGCGCAAACAAAACAAACCCAGGGTAGAGACCTAGACGTTCAGTACAAACAGGGTAGAGACCTAGACGTCCAGTTCAGTTCAGTGCACAGAGTGAAAAAAAAATCCTTTTCCATACCCTGTCATGAAATCATCTTACTAATGCGTCACAGTTCACTAAAAAAAAAAAAAAACTAGTTAGCAAACAGTTGCTGGAACCATACATCGTCTTCATCCACCAGTGCATCCTCAGTAGGGTCAATGATTTGACATCGTCTTCGTCCACGAGTGCATCCTCAGTAGGGTCAATGATTTGACATCGTCTTCGTCCACGAGCGCATCCTCAGTAGGGTCAATCATTTGTACATTCCTTTCTTGCATTGAAGCATCCAGGTCTTCAGTTCGGGCGTCTGCGTTCTGACAGTGTTGTTTGCATCAAATTAGAAGTTGTGAAGTTGAAATGTAGCATCCGCTATGATATCCTGGTAACCGCACAGCCTTTTAAACGCTTTCCGTTTGTCTCAAACTGCAGGAAAATGGTGCATTTAGCTGCCAGAATTAAGATCACCCCTCCCCCTACAGGCCTGACTTTACCCCGTGTTCTGAAGCTCGTTCGGCTCCGCTGGAGTGAGGCAGTGATTGTGAGCACAAATGCTCCACATGTGCTGCTCCCTGAAGCTATCTCCAACCATTAATTTCAGAATCAGTCAGGAGCATGTGTTTGTGTGTGTATGTTTGAGAGAGAGAGAGAGAGAGTGTGTGAGTGTGTGCGAGTGTGTGTGTATGTGTAGTGTATGTTTGTGTGCGAGAGAGTATGTGTGTGTGTGTGTGTGTGTGTGTTGTTTATGGGTTTGAAGGATGGAGAGGTTGTTGAGGGGGCGTGTGTTGAGGGGGTCTATGGTAAATGATTGGTTGTTGGGCAAAATGATCCCTATAAAACAACAAAATAGAAAAGTACTTTAGGATTCCCTCAGGCCATGTTTGTTTTGTTTTTTTGCCCGTCTCCTTCTTCTCCTTCTGCATATCGCTGGGGGAACTAAGATAGGGAGAGGGAGTGGTCGGGTGGCTAAGCGTTGCTCCATATGGTGCGATGCAGAGAGGACAGGACAGGACTCAATCCTGCTTTCCATTTCTCTATTTCACATTCAAATTCATTTCACTGCCTGCAATGCAGACACATTTCCATGCGAACGAGTCATGAGGGCACTCCAGGTTAAAGTGGGAGACACACACCTTGTCATCCACGGGCATATTAAGATAAGCCAGGAATGGCAAACGCTGGATGGCAAACTCTTCTGTCCTCGCAAAGCCAAAAGAGCCGGGTTCAAACTGTTCAGCTAGGCTCCTCAAAAAAATATCAATTACTGATCAGAGAGCAAATTGAATTACTAGATGAATACCACCGGGGCCACGGAAGCCATTTACAAGCAGCGAAATGAAACCCTATGGATCCTGCACACTGCTCATCGCTAGCATGGAATTTAAAGTAGAATCAATTTATTTGCACAAATAAAGAGCACACTGTTCAATCCAAATGCGTTTCCCGCCTCCCTCGCTCGGCGGATCACTATCTGATGCTCTGAATTTGAAGTGTGTTGAATGGGGATAAATTAGAAGCATGGGGACTGTTTTGGCAGCTATAAGGGTGAGAGAGAGACAAACGCACACACACACTCACACACACACAACATACAGCAACCTCTGCTGAATAATTCATGGCTGGATCAGTTCTCTGTTTTTTAGCATGAGCTAATGCTTGTGTGTAGCCTCAGGGTACCTCGTGGTGACCAGTTCTGGGAATGAGCTAGCGCCTGGCGGGCCACAGGAGCAGTGTTCTGTCAAAAACAATTCTGATTTTAATGGATCATTCTGGAATTTTCCGGCGGCCATGATGGAATGTGACAATCAAAGTCATCTCTGCCAGTCACTGATGCTGTGAACTACTGCTGGTGTTTGCACAAAGGAGGGGGAACGAGAATCATTGACTTCCTGTGGCACCTTATTTCACACACTCCAGGAAAAGATTGCAGTTATAGACACAGAACATAGAGACTAGACGGATCTCTCTGTTCCTCCCTCTAAGTCACAGAGTTACATAAGGCTTAAAAATGTATCTGGCATGCCGATTTTGTTCTTTTTCGAGAATAGGGCTTTACTTTTTTTTTAATGGAATTACTTATTCTGTCTTATTTTCTCTCTGCTACACACACAGTGGTGGTTGATGCCAACAGGGCAGACGCCCTCTCTCTCTAGACCTCTCTACAGAGACCCTGCTGTCGCTCACAAACCCACACTGCAGCACATGGCCAGGGGAGAGTGACAGCCCATCTGTACGAGCCAGGTGCTGCTGCTGGCTCTCGGCTAGTTAATGTGCTTCTGGAAGCCAGTGGTGAGGGATGGGTGGCAAAGTAAAGATGCGTGGCAGGGTCTCAGCCATTGCAAAGAGAGAAAGAGAGAAAAAGTAAGTAAGAGCTGGCAAAGAAGGAGAGAGCGAGTGACAGTCGGAAATAATTAAAGACGTTTCTTTCTCGTTCTATATAATGACTGATGACTGTCATCCTCTATCACACTTTCCTTCTCCACAAAGGTGTTGTTTGCTACTTTAAATAGTAAGTTAGACACACACACTATCTATGAGGTTTTTATTCCCCCTACTAAAAACAAGTGAAACTTTGAAACTTCATCCAGGCTCACAGTTTTTTCTCTCTCTACCGGCGCTCTCCTCCAGAGGGTCCCCAGTCGTGACAGGACAGATTGCTCTACCCCTGCAAACAGCCACTGAGATGTAATTCAGAGCCAGACCCACACAAACACACACACACACACACACACACACACACACACACACACACACACACAACACACACACACACACACACACACACACACACGCAAACACACACTCACACACCTTGGAGCTGTGGAATCCATCTCTCAGCAGTGGCGATGCGTGTGGTGATTTCTGTACAGCCCCGAGCAGAGAAGGAGAAAGCAAGAAAGATGTTCTAAAGCGTTTTGCACGGCACCGTCGGGAGGGAGGGCTGGCGGGGAACGCGGGTGAGCTCCTGCTCTGCTCTACTCCGCTCTGCGTCTCAGGCATCAGAGGCCACCGGTGGTCCCTTCAGGACGACTGATGGCTTAATTAGCGAGCGTTTAAAGCGGGCCACAGATGCCATGCGGGCTCCCTCGTAATTGGGCATCGCTCCCACCAAACCACAAGACCCCCTTCCACCGCCTGACCCCCCCAAAATGGCGCCCAAACCCACCCCATCAATTACCAGGCGTGAGTAGAGAGATGTGGTGATATTTTTTTTTGTCCTCTCCCTCTCTCTCTCTCTCTCATCCCTGCTGCCTCGCTAGAGAAGGCAGCCCTCAGAGTGGTGCAGTAATGAGGCCCGGATGCGGCCGTCTGTGAGAGCCAGGACTTTAATGAAAGCTCCCACGCAGTGCCTTTAATGTCCCTGACAGATGACAGGACTGGTAGGTGGTGGTGGTGGGGATGCTAACAGGCTACGCTAGCAGCACCCACAGCAGGACATGGGGTGTAGGTGGCTCATTTGAGGGTATGAGCATTACATGCATCACGCAAGACTCACCCCGAGTAGCAAACGAAGCTTCAGTATCACAAAGGAGTATCAGGAGCAGGAGCATAAAAGAGAGAGAGAGAGAGAAAGAGAGAGATGACAAGGGACACAGAAATATGGATTGAAAGATTGAAAAAAAGGTATATTTTCTATTTTAAGTGGGCAAATGAGTAGTTGAGATACAGTTCATTGATAAGTCTCTCTCCTTCGCAAGAAAGAAGTGATAAGGCCTCAGTTTGCTCACTTATTGCATCTATTTGTGCTGTCATCGAGCCTGTTGGCTTTCCAGCTTAAAACATCCGGTCTGGCCATCTTCCCTCCAAATGATTGTTATCAGTGTGGTGGAACAGCCTGACAAATCGCATGGCAGATAAGGCCAGTTTACTCTCACTTGCTGCAGCCACCCCTCATTAAACAGTGTTGAGAAACGGAACAAACGCAGAAAAGTTTAAAAGGGCGGCTTTTCCCTCTAACTTTGAAGCGACTTCATATCTAAAAAAAAATAAATAAAAAAAAGAACTCCGAAGGCGTTTGACGTCCTGCTGTTTCTCCGAATTGCATCATGATCATTCATCTCTCTTCAAACTGATTCTGGACATCCCCCTTACCCATGGGACTGCTCAGTATGAAGAGGGAAATTAATCCCCAATTTAAAAAAGTAACTAACACTAATAGCTCCTGGGGCTATTGTAAGTTCCAAATTAAATTTGGACAGGAGTATCATCGTAATTCAGCTTGTCTTTGGTCAAATGTGCTACTGCGAAATATCATACATCACACGTTATAAATAAACCAAAGTCTTGTAAATCTTCCTCACTGCACACGATGATAACCTTTGGATTAGCTACATCCAACTGCCAAGGAGTTATGGCCAAGTGACAAACCCTGATATAATGTTTTTCGAAAAATAACCGACAGATCGAGAAGAGGGCAAATGAGTGAGCGAAACATTGAAACAAGGAAAGGAGTATGCGTTACTGAATTATAATTTTGCCTCCCAGCTGTATTTATTTTACCAGAAGCACACAGACAGGAGACCCGGGCATTTGTATTGAAGATTATATTGAGGTAAAAGAAAAGAAAGGGGAATCAAAATTGAATTTGTCATCAACTGACAAATCCCTCATGGATGAAAGCAGACAAGTTGTGCGCCACTGAAACGGTGGCACATGAGGATTCTACACCCACACACTTCTCTTCCTTTAAAAATAAATACATGAAATACAGCCGTGCTTCCCTGTCAATTTATTTTTGCTGCTTTCAAATGTCAGATGAAAAGCTTCTAAAATGTACACGAGGCACTGCGCAGCTATTCTAAAAAGTGATGAAATATCAAGTCTGCTGCAGTTCTCAAACTGAGAGGTCTACCTTTGTTCCAGATGCTGTGTAACAGGGACAAATCCTGCAATTAGTGTTGAAATGCTTACCGTTATGACTTGTGACTGTAAAGCAAGCAACGACACAATTTGCAACCACAGCTCACCTCATTGATATGTTCCCACATACCCATAATCCCACTGGGTTACCTATGTTCATTTCGCTGAAGGAGTCAACGCTGTTTTTTCCTTGATTGGCAGCAGCAACAACACGCAGGTGATCTAGATGTAGTTACAACATAATAATGAGTGAATGCGTATGTATCAACTCTTTGAGGACCCATCCACTCCTTCTAAATGTAATTCTGACTAGCTTCGTATTAAGTCCGCGGCACTTTTGCATACTGATGAAGCGGAGGCGGATGGAGGAACCCAGGTGAGATTACACGCACCACTACACCCATCTGAGGTATCCGGATCGTAGCCTAGCACAATTAAAATTAAACAGTGGACTGGGCGCTCCGTCTCTGACACACACCCCTCGCAGCAAGAGCGTGCAGGAGAGAGAGAGAGAGAGAGAGACAGAGAGAGAGAGCGCACCGAGACGCCGTTCATCAAAGACAAGAGAGGAGGAAAGAAATTCTAGTCACATTGGTAAACGAGGCGGCGTGGCAAAAGGGAAATGTAATTGCGAGGCCAGGACATGTTCAGCTTGACAGCGTCCCATGCTGTGTTGCACTGTGCAATTGGGTTTTTAAACGTGTGTTATAATTTTCTGGAAAGCTGTACGTTTTGGTTGGCTGACACGCTAGGCATGCTGCTGTCACTCCTAGCATATTCGTATCTTAATTTTGGAATGCTGTTACAGCCTCCTGAAGTGTGTACATATTCCTACACACACACACACACACACACACACACACACAGAACAGTGTCCAAGGAAAGCGCTCACCATACTGTAGGATACACACCCACAGAGGAGAAGCAGGTGACCCAAATGCTGTGGGTCTCTTCCATCCTTCATACCCCTCATGTCAAACACTTCCCTTGTGTTCAAGGAAGACAAAATGCTTAATTGTATTGTTTTCATTTGGTTAGACCACAAATCCATTTTAAGTATATTTTTTGTCAATGTCAATACACTTTGTATACCCTCCTACAGTTGTACAAATAGGACAAACAAAAAAAAAACCATTCATTGACATGTACTGTACAAAAACAGAAATGATGAAGCTTGTGAAAGAGAAACCTTGATGGATGGAGAGTGCCTCACATCTACAGCTTGCCCACAGCTCGCACTGTGCCTGCGGGGTAAAAGCAAGAACAAAACTGCACGGCCAGGGCCCCCTGATGGCGTCAATAGCCCACCAACTTCCAACCTCCCAGCCTGTCTGCTCCATCCTACCACTCGCCTACTAGGTGTGCCCCCAGGGTCCACATCAAACACAACCAGTCCAAGCTGTGGCTGCACTGCAAACCTGCTGCCCACGTTCCAATCGCTCTCATCCCTCTCCCTCTCTCTTAGACCAGACTCCTAACTATCTCTCTCTCCCTCTCTTAGACCAGACTCCTAGCTCTCTCTCCCTCACTTAGATCAGACGCCTAGCTCTCTCTCCCTCACTTAAACCAGACTCCTAACTATCTCTCCCTCACTTAGACCAGACTCCCATCTTTCTCTCAGACCAGACTCTCTCTCTCTCTCTCAGATCAGACTTCCATCTCTCTCTCTCTCTCTCTCTCTCAGACCAGACTCCCATCTCTCTCTCCCTCAGACCAGACTCCCATCTCTCTCTCTCTCAGACCAGACTCCCATCTCTCTCTCTCTCAGACCAGACTCCCATCTCTCTTTCTCTCAGACCAGACTCCCATCTCTCTCTCTCTCAGACCAGACTCCCCTCTCTCTCTCTCTCTCAGACCAGACTCCCCTCTCTCTCTCTCTCAGACCAGACTCCCTTCTCTCTCTCTCTCTTTCTGAGGTGGGTTCATGCCATAAGGTTCATAACGTACAGGAATGACTCATTGTTGTGTCACCCTGGCAGCCATTTTGTTCCAGGTTCACTGGTCTCCAGGTAACAGACTAGTGCGTAATGGAGCTCTACTCTCACTGTAAACCACTCCATGTCTGAGAGGGCCACATGGGCTCTTGTCTTGAAAGCACCGCACTCAAAATGCTCCTTCAACATCTGACAAGGAAATTAAAACCGTAAATGCCATCTCTGTCTCTCTCTCTCACGACACACATTTGCACACACTCCTTTCTTAGGAAAGTAGAGGAGACATTTAGGGGTAGAAGAGCACAGGAAAGTACGTGGCTGAGGAGAGGCAGCGGGAGTTTCTAATGGACAAAAGGACTCCTGTGTCTTTATGTGTGTGAGTGGGTGGGTGGGTGGAGGAAGGAAGTGAGCTCAAGACGTCTGGATGCATTAGTGAAGCTGGTCACAGTCATACTCGCTCAGATCCACCCACCTGCACTTCCTGTCGCAGAGGGTTCGGTTGATGTGATCAAAACACCAAGACCACAAAAATCATCTAATGCACAACTGACTTCTGATTGGTGCTATTCTGACTTAGAGCACGAACGTAAAACAGCACCCAGTAAAAGTCAATAAAAATGGCTAATGTGTATGGTTAATATATTGGTTAATATTACCAACCCTGTGTTTTTTTGACATGGTACTTCAGAATGTAACTCTAGAATATCTAAATCGGTCTAGGAATCATTTATTATTTAGTTGACATTAATACACCCCTTACACGAGTTGGTTATACTCAACGATCCTGCAGTTGCTCACTCACGTCACATATCTCTGATCCTATATCGAGCAGTCAGGTAGTTAGCCTGGCATGGCTGGAGCAGTGAGCATCTGGCACTGACCACCCCTCAGGCTATTTGAATGGAGGTCTTGCCTTTGCAGTCTGCTGCCCCATCACAGTCAGCAGGCAGGGGTGGGGGGCTGGCAGGGGGTTGTTTCCCCAGCCAGAGTGCCTCGTGCTGGATCTGCTGTCGGTCGGAGGGGCTGCCCAGGCTGCTCCCTGGAGCCTCCTGAAGGGCACAGATAAGAGGCGCCTCAGCTCAGCGAGGTCGTGAACCTGATGATAAATCCACCATGTCTGCGGTGTGTCGAGCCCATTTGCTTCCCTCATTCTCTCACCTTCACACAAACCCCTCTTCCCCACACACACACACACACACACACCTCGAGGAAAATGATGTACCGCTGATGCACTCCTGAGAGATTCTCATCCCTTGTGATTCTGACTCACATGACAGACTGGGGCAAATGACAAACAGTGACACTGAACAAGTAAACACTAGGAGACACACTGGCAGACTGCCAGCAGAAAACCTTCAGAAACATGTTCATTTCTGGGTTCTTGTGAGAATGTAACTACACAATCAATTACAGTGTAGTTCAGTGCAACATATGGTGTAATAGTATACTGACACTTTACTTCCACTAGCTATGGGGACATTTCTATCAGGTTGCAAAGTAATGATTCATTAATGGTGTATAATTGCCGTTTAGGTAATGACTGAAATCTTGGCTTATTAGGAATCTTACCACTTTCATACTAGAATACTGACATTGATGACTGTTGCATTCTTCTCCAGAACACTCCGCTGCCACATCACTAGTGTAATGCTATAGCGGACTCAACTGTTAATCTGCTGCACCATAGAAAACAAGAGAAAACCTTGGGCTAGTCTTGCTCATCAGTGGGATCCCTGCCGTACGCTCAGTTGTCAAGGGCTCTAAAACAAAAATGTTAGCAAACCGTCCACATCCCAAAGACATGGCATTCCTACCAAGCCTCGGCGATCCATTTCTCTACACCGTGCTATGCCGCCTCAGGTCTATTTTTAGGTGGGGAAGTGGGGGTGGGGGTTCGGTATTAATCCGGCATTCATGAGGGCAATCATCACCTACACTAAAGGTCTGAGTGATCCAATTACCCGGCCCTGAGGAGGGGAATTATGCACGGGGCCAGGCCCGGGCTGGATTAAACCGGGGCCCTTCAGTAATGAAGAGGTCAGATGGGCGGATAGATGAGAGTCTTATTCAAGAGGCCACTCAAGTGCCTCCATCTGGGGGGAGATTTCCCGAGGGGTGAGGTAGGGGTGAGACAGGAAATGAAAAAGCTCCTTCTGAACTTTTTTTCCCCCCAGTCCAACTCGACTATGACCAAGACGTTGAAATGCCAGAGATAACACGTACACAAACACTGGTTTCTCGGCCTGACCTCCAGATAAGCCCAAATGTCTTAAAGACTGCGGTTCTCATACTGTACTCATTTGTACCAATGTCTTCAGCCTGGCCAATGAAAACTGAAAGTTATCTTTTGAAATTTCAACAACAAACTTTACCAGACGCCCACATAAGCCTACAGTTGTCTTGTAATCTCCACTGCAGTAGCCTACATTCTAATCTTCCCATCTCTTTCCTTCTGAGTTTAGCATTGAGACCCCCAACACTGGTTTAGTATTGTGCAATAAAGTGGGTGATTTAATCTTTGGTTTCTGAGCTAATCATTATTGCTGTTCCCCACCTGCTATTGTTTGTGGTCTTAGCATTGCAATCACCCTTAGCCTACTGAGTTATTATACATTTAATCATATGACATTCTTACGACATAACCACAACATAGCAACGCGCACCCTGAACCAAAATCATCTCTTTCAATTTAGGAAGGCTAGCACTCGTGAGAAAGGAGCTGCTCTGACTAATGCCTTTAGTCCCCAGGAAAACGCATACAGTATAAGCTACGAAGGGTTATCTGAAGGCTTTGTAAGAATAATATTAATAACTACACTACTACTACTACTACTACTATACTACTAGTAGTTATTATCCATCTATCTATGGGGGGCCTTCAAGCACTGTAGAACAGTTTGGGGGGCCCCAGGTCCCAAAAGTGTGAGAACCCTGCCTTAAGACATAGCCTACCATATGGATGCATGGGCTGCATTCATCATGTCATCTGCACCTTTTTCTGCTGGTCCACCCTATAATGACGCTGATGCTGATGAAGTGCCAGAGATGACGCACACAGACACACGCGGACACACACGCGCGCGCGGAGACACACGCGGACACACACACGCGGACACACACACACACACACACACACACACACACACACACACACACACACACACACACACACACACACACACACACACCGGTCTCTCTGTCTGGCCTCTGAGGAGCCCGAATCCCTCAGGACATACAATACCTGCAGGGAGATTTGTGGAGATCACGCTTCCAGATGAAAACATAGGCTGCATGCAGTACGTTATTTTAACAGAGGGATGCTTTGTCTTTGAGACTGGAGGGAACATCGATAGTGGTAACGTGAGAGTGATCACTTGTCAACTAACATGGGAGCATATAAAAGATTTCAATTGATTCAAAAGTGCTTAATCGTCAATGTCAATTTATCTCTAAACCAAGGAGAGATGGCAGTTTTTCTCTGGGATGTTCATGAGTGTTCGTTCACTGATTCTGCTACTGTACTGTGGCTTTAAAACCACATTTCAGATGTTACTTATAACAAGTTCAAACAGCACTAACTTCACATAAAAACACTATAAATAGACATGCAGCATTGGCAATGTGATAATGTATGCTATTTCTCAAGGGGACGCGGACGGACACACACACACACACACACACACACACACACACACACACAGCAGGTGTGTCTTGAACACTAACCACACATGGCACTGCTGGGCTGTTTATGGAGAGAGGAGAAAAAAAACAAATGGAGTTTTCACACTGGAGATGAAAGTATACACTTGTCTATTTATGTAAAAAGCACAAAGGGTACAATGCAAGGGCGGTTCAGGTGCTTATTGCTCAAGGAGGTTCGTCGTCGCACAGGAAGACGAGAAATGAGTCACGCTTTACGCAACGTCTCCGAGACTCAACACAGGGTCAGTTTGAGACGAGAGGAATCGGGGGGGGGGGGGGGGGGGGGGGGGGGGGGAACAACCAAAATAAAAGTTTACAAGGTCAGAAGTGTCTCCAGCAGCATCAGGCTCAAAGGAAGAGAAGAGTGAAAAGAGAAAAAATAATCAATCTAAGCTGTACAAACCTTGCAAACAGATGGACAAAGTACACATTCAAAAGAGGTAATACAGATAAATAAACACAAGCTTGGAAAAAATGTCTTCGGATTTGTGTCTTAGTAGTGAGAATCTTCCATTTGTTCTCAGAACTTTCCTTAATAGAAACAACTGCTGCAATGATAAAATAGTTAACATCCCACAATCAAGTATCAAACACTGAATGTCCTCATTTTTTTTTCAAAAGTCACGAGTATAAAAGGGAGGCTGCAGCCTGTCTTTAATCAGGGGAGTGTATTTAAACACTGTCAAGGCCGCGTGTCGGAGGTTTAGAGTCCGTCACATCGCTTTCCATTGGACTAAGAGTTAAGGGTCTTTGGCTGGAAAGGTGGACAAACGCACAGACTACCATTTCACCTCAAATAGACTAATGATGATGCAAAACTACCATTTTGTGACTACTGTTCCTAATAAAGGCATTTAGGTAAGGTGTGATCAGGCCAACTCTACATTATTACCTCTGATTGAAAGCACATCTAAAGGCAAGATCGAGTTCACTTTCCATGTTTAAACCCTGACTTCATGTTCAAATAAAATGTTAAAAAAAAAAAAAACAAACAAACAAAAACAAATTGATAGTGAGAATATCTCTCCCAATGTCAAAATGTGACTTCATCGCGATATTACTAACATCTATTTTTATCCATAACCCATCATGAAACAACCAATCAATCTTAATCAAATTAATGATCAATGTCAAATCTTCACCAAAGTGCAGTCAAAGTTCCTGAGCGACATCTTTAGAATCTCAAAAACAGAGCTGGAAAGATTTTCCTGCTTGGAAAAGAAAAAAGTTATAAAAAAAATATTTTGTGATTCGCTTCAATTCCTCCAGTTACGTTTTTCATTCGTAAAAACAGTCGGCAGTATAGGTGAAGTAGAAAAAATAAGCCTTTTTCTTGAAGTCGGAGAAAAATGGGCAGAGTAAGATCCAAGCTGGTACTGCAGACAGATGTCGCTGATGCTGGTGGCTACATGCTGTGCGGAATGGAAAGAGAGAGATAGATAGAGAGAGAGAGTGATGAGAGAGACTGATAGAGAAAGAGAGAAAGATGAGAGAGACAGAGTGGTGGGGAGAGATAGAGAAGAAAAAAGCAAGAGAGACAGAGAGATATATAAAGAAAGAATGAGAGACGGGGTGAGTGTGTTTGCGTGTGTGTGTGTGTGTGTGTGTGTGTGTGTGTGTGTGAGAGAGAGAGAGAGAATGGCACTGAGGCTACGAGAGGTAGGTCAGCTTGTAGGCGTCCGGTGCGGCCTGGCGGATATGTCCGTTGCGTGAGGGGCTGAATCTGGGCTCGGACAGCAGCACCTGAGACGGGCTGAAGGGCTCGGGGGTCTCCCTGCCCAACACGTCCTCCTCTCCTGGCTCCACCGACGCCGGTGCTCCTGCCCCAGCCCCAGCTCCTGCTCCATCTTCAGCTCTAGGTCTAGGTCCAGGTCCAGGTCCGAGTCCGGATCCAAGTTCCGCTCCAGGACTGGTTCTGGTTCCGCCGGCTGCCTCTGCTCCTCCTGCTGGGTCATCTGGGTCCGGTTCCCCACTGCTGAAGCCCAGAATCTCAGCCACAGCGGTGGGCAGGCCCTGGAACACAACAGCATTGTAGGAGTGGAAACACTCAAACACACAATCCCTGACACACTCACACATTCCCAAACAAACTTCCACACCTCGAACCCACTCACACACATATTTGGAATCCCAATTTGAATCGATGACTGTGGCTCTACAATTTTGGCCAAAGTCTTATCAGAGCACACCAGGCCCTGTGCATTTTGTTGTCCTCTTAATGAAAAACGAAGAATCCATACGGCATTGATGGGAATCGCTATTACATTTGTAGAAATGGAATAATGTGTGTGTGTGTGTGTGTGTGTGTGTGTGTGTGTATGTGTGTAGACTGACCTTGCAGTTTTTCAGCTGGAGGCAGATGGCTTCGGCTTTGCGGAGGATTTCCTCGATGTTCAGCTTCATGGAGAGCTCGTTTATGTGCTGCAGGGGAAGAGGTGGGAGTCGGGGGATTAAGACAAACGCTCAAACAGCAGGTTCCCTCAGGCAGTGGTGGCTGCTCACCCGCCTGCGGTGAACTCTCACGGGGAGCCACGAGCGTGGCTTCTCCCAGTAAAAATGAATATGAAAATAAAATTATAATAGCCTTAAGTACAATATTATAAAATGATATTACACACACACACACACACACACACACACACACACACACACACACACACACACACACACACAAATACATATATATTCTAAAAAACTGTGCCTAACATCAGCATCCCTCTGCCCCTGTCCTTCAGACTTAGGCTGGGCAGTTCAGGCTGCCATCCAACACCTGTGGCTGGGCATGTCACACGTGTTCAGCCTGTGGCTGTGGCAGCTCAGGCGTGTGGGCTCACCCTGCGGGGCCTTAAGTGCCTGCCCTGAGCCACAGCAACCCCATCACACACAATAAAGGACTGGTAAACAATGCCCAAGAGGGCAAACAAAAGGGCATTTAGCAGAGGGGGCGTTCAGAGTGCAAGCATATGTGTGTGTGTGTGTGTGTGTGTGTGTGTGTGTGTGTTTTGTGTGCGAGACAGACAGAGAAAGAAATAGGTGACAAAAGGTGTGTGTTGATGTGTAGCACAAATGTCTATGATGTGTTCTTGAGAAACAATGTGTATATATTTGTGTGTGTGTGTGTGTGTGTGTGTGTGTGTGTGTACATTCATGACTCTGAGCGTGGCATTGTGGTTGTAATTGCTGCTTGGCTCAGGGGACGGCGTGCAGGGAGCAGAAGTGCTCCGCGGGGACTTAATGATGCCCTGAGCTTTGCACAAAGGCCGCCTCTCATCACACAGGCCGCCTTATTACCTGCCAGCGAGAGGGGCTGGCTGCACGGGGCACGGGGCTCGGCGCCCGGCGTAATTGAGGGCCCGGGAGTCGTGTTGGCACATCTAGTGCCTTGTGTGAAGGGGTTAGGAAGAGGCTGCCCTATTTTAGGGATTTTTTAAATACCACTGAGGGCTCTTGAACAGTCCCCATGCAGAGAGATACT
>NC_045172.1:5147351-5157351 GCF_900700415.2 Clupea harengus | reverse complement strand
GTCAGGGCTATCCAGATCTCCCATCATTTCATATGATATTACTTGTACAAGTCTCATATTAGCCTTCATATTAATGAAGAAATATTTTTTTTGTGTCTATTAAATTGTTATACTTTTACATCTTTCCAGGGAGGGTATCTCTTCAGATATGTATAGACTAGAGGTTGCACGAGGAGATGATTTTAGAAATCGATTAATCGTTTCCAGAAAAAAACAGAGTACTCGATAACAGTACTCGAGTACTTGATGAGATGGGACTATGATGGAATTGGTCTCAGCACATACATAAACAAGTATAAAATGAATGATATGATATGAATATAACTATTGGTCTTACCTTTTATCTATTTAAACATTATTTCGTTTCACCACGTTAGTGTAGTAGCCTAGCCCTAGTCTATTGTATGACAGATTAAATGTTTGAGCCATCCTGGAGAAATACGTCAACAACTGTCAATTGCAGCACATCTATTTGATCACAATGATCACAAACAATCTGTTTTATCAAAGAACTTCAAAAGAATTGATTTCTGCTGTCACTATCCTTTCTCTTGTTTACCAAGGGGCTCACTAACTGAAAACTGAGTGTCATTGTGAAGCATAAGGTTTAGAACCCGTTTCATGTCAACACAACTACAACAATTACGTGAGTAACTCAAACAAGACTACTAAGTATGTGGAGATGGATGCAGAGACAAGCAGTTAATGACAGCTACAAATGTCATTTCAAAACCCAGATTACTTCACAGTAGTTTGTTGCACAGACTAGCAAAGTAGCATCACTGAAAAGGGCTAGTCCTGCCGTTTATTTTGACATGGGATTCGCAACGAGGCAAAGAGTACTTCGTGAGATATGGAACCAAAAGTAAGTGGGGGTGAATTTCCAAGAAATTTGGACACTCGTTTCACCCGACAGGTTATTATAGTCAATCAACCAATCCCAGGAATGAGCGAACCAGCTGGACTAATGCTGACAGGATGTCTCGACAGAAGCCCAAAACCCAGGGAAAGAAATAACGAAATAACAAATTACGCTCTCCATCTTCTCTCCTTGCCCAAATTCCCCTACATCTAACCTTTCCTACTCAAATTAAAGCCATAAATAACTTGTGTTTTCATTTGCATATTATTGGATTTGCTTGTTTATTGTTCTTGAGAGAGCTCTAAATTGTGGGTCCTGCTGTTGGTGGCTTAGACGCTGATAAGTTTTTCACTCTTGTGTTTCGTGTGTGTGTGTGTATGTGTGTTTGCGCGTGTGCGGAGGGGGATTAAGGGGGAAAATTAATCAGGAGAAATAATGACTATAAACTTGGTGGCAATAGATCACTGTCTCGGAGTCTGCCGTCGCCACTCTGGGGGGAGGAGTCTCGCACCGGGCGGACTTGTCGGCAGTGCTGTTACGGCAGGTGGCGGATCGGCTGGCCTGCGACGGATGATGTCGGCACCCGCTACACATTACTTGCTGATACGTGTTGTCAAACTCTGGGAACCTGTTGTTCTTTGAGTCTCTGTGTGTGTGTGCATGTGTGTGTGTGTGTGTGTGTGCATGTGTGTGTGTGTGTGTGTGTGTGTGTGTGTGTGTGTGTGTGTGAGAGACTGTGATTCTATGTCTGTGTAGGCTGCACTTTCTGTGATGGTCTGTAAAGACACTATAGTAATGCGACAGTAACGCTATAGTAACCCTTTAGTAACGCTACAGTAACCACACGCAGTCACAGAGCATTCTAATATAAGCCAGGCACAACCATGGGAATGCGCTGATCAGATACAGGAAATATGGAGCACAGTCTCAGGACAATAGGACAAGATGAAATATCTCTGCATGTTATGGGCATCTGAAGATGAATATAGCACAGATTCGTCCCTTTTTCTGTTTCTGGGCCATGACCAGTGTCCCAATTTCTGCCCGGCTGAGTTGGCTCGTTCCCCGCCTGCGAGTGGAACGGCTGGCACAGCGTCACCCACTGAAAAGGGTTTGAGTATCGTGCGATGGCCGCATGTTGAGGGTTCATTAGCAGACTCCTGGCATTTGTTTAGCACTCTCCTGCCAATGGCATCACATGGCAAACTCACTGCCCCAAAAGGGCTCTCTGAGCTGCAGAGGTGTTGAGCTGACGAGGTCCAGTTTATAATATGTGTCCCAAGGTACTAAGCACTTAACATTTACTCGATTGAGTGCAAAGCACTGAATTCATTAAAGCATACTCCTAACATTATTACAAATTTACATTATTAAATTAAGGTCAGTTATATGTAGTGGTAGGATAAAAAAATAAATGCAAAAACAAGTAATGCCATTCGAAGTGCATACTATTATTGTAACTTACTTAATTACATCGTAATAAGGTGTATCCTTCCATTCTTCACTTACAATAACAAGAAGAGTACATGCTATTATTTGTTTGGCATGAAGAGAAGTACATACTATAAATTGTTACTAGACTGCGTTACAGAGGTAGTTTGTCCAAGTGAGAGGTTCAGCAGAAGCTCACTCAATTATGTATTAATTAACAAGAGATTCACATACTATTATTTGTTATTACACTGTAATAAAGTCTGCATTACCAAGGTAGTTCCACAAGGCGAGGTCCAGCATTAGTGCTCTCAATTACGTAGTGGTTAAAAGAAAGTGAATGGAATATCTTGTTACTACATTGTAATAACGTGTGCATTACCAAGGTAGTGCCAGAAGGCAGGGTCCAGCAGGCGGAGCAGGGTGCTGAGCTGAATCAGCTGGGTCTTCATGCCTTGCATGTGCTCCTCAAAGTTCTGGTGCTGGGAAGAGACAACAAACAAATATAAACAAGCAATGATATAGCCGTATTTTTAAGGTCAATAGCTGGCTATTGATGACCTTCATCTTCTCCTCAAAGTTTGTGTGTGTTTGGAGGAGACAACAAACATAATACCTAATTAATAAATAAATAGCATCAACAAACCGACGCAATAACCGCAGATACATTTCATAGCCTGGAGCGCAGCAACACAGGCCATATAAGAATAACATGACCGTGCTGGCCGTTAGATTGATGCACCTTGCAATCGTGATTACCTTCATCTGGCGATCAATAGTGTGTAGTGTGTAGTCAACAGTGTGTCAGGTTTTCATATTAAATAAAGGGTTCTTGATGTGTGATGTTTTATGCATAGAGCGTGCTGATGGCTGAGAGATTACCAGGCCCTGTGTTGTGTTGTGCTGTGTTGCGTTGCGTTGCGCGGAGCTGGGAAAACAAGGGCGTTGGCAGCCACTGGTGCGCTCAGAGGGAAATGTATGCAATGATGGCTGTTTACTACAGTAAATCTGCCATGCGCTGAGCGGCTCGGGAAAGCTATGAATGCTTAATGAACGCCAAATCCACTTCTAAAATGACCTGGCTGACCACGTGTCCAAGCTCAGAGAGATCATTCGGACACAGAAGACAGACGGGACTCTGCCACAGCGAAACCCAAGAGAGAGAAAAAACTTTGGATGGATATGCACTGGGCAACATTATGATCAACACTTCAGACAAATGTGAAGCGCACAAAATAGAGGGCATTCAGTGTTACTAATGCTTCTAGGAAAATAAGCTGTAAAGCCTTGAGATGATAATGACAATATGTCTCCATGGTGCCTAGTAATGTAGCAAAAAGAAGATGAACTGAGAATACTAACAGATGCAGATGAGCACGCATGCACGCACGCACGCAGGAACACACACGCACACGCATACACACACAAACACACACACACACACATACATACATACACAAACATACACACACAGCAAGAGACCACCACATCACTACACTTAACACAAGAATGAATCAATTGCAAAAATATCGACAGAAAAAGAACGTAGGTCACGCCTCCATGCAGCTTAAGGTCATCACTTTCTCTCAGTGTGTTCATCCCCACTCAACACGGAGGCCACAGTGCATTTCTAGCCACCTCTCTTTCACTCTGTTCTTTAACATGGCATAAAGGATGGCATGGGATAAAGAACCAAGACAAACAGGACAGATGGGGCGAGGGAGACAGGAGAGAGAGAGAGGACAGGAGAGGTCAAAGGGGGCGGCGGCATCTCACCATCTGATCCATGAAGGACACGAAGCACCAGAAGGCGTCCACTTCGTTCTCCATCACGTAGAGGACGGGCGAGAGCAGATCGCTCATGCCCTGGACGTACCCTGCTCGAGGGCGAGGAAGAGGAAGAGGAAGAGGAAGTGTGTGCATTAGTGCGTGACGGTTTATCTGGAATACTTCACAGTGATGATGGCAGCGAAAGGGACCGTCATGCTTGAGGCGAGAGAGAAAGAAGAGGAAGACACATGATGTTTAACTAGAGGGGGCTTTAAAGTGACGCTGGCGAGCAGCGGAGGCCGCCATCTTACCCAGGTCGAAGTCGTACATGCAGTAGGTCATAAGGACGTCGTGCAGGAGGATCAGGCCAGGGTTGTCATCGCCCTCGTAGAAAGGGTTGGTCCGGTCTGTTCTGTTCACGTCCTTTTCTGAGAAGGGAGGAGAGGGGATGGGGGGGGGGGGGGCAGACAGAGAAAGATGAAGAGACAGATAAAGAGAACATAAAAGAAGAAGATGGGGTGCAAAGATTGAAAAAGTGAGAAAAGTCTAAATCATTAAGAAACGGGGAGAGAGGGAGCGAGAGAGAGAGAATAAAAGCCAAGGACGATTGTTGGGCTCAATACGTGATAAGATGGATGGATCTCGACTGACGATCAATCACCCAAATCCTGCTTTAAAAGTCTGCGTGCGAAGTCTGACTCATTGTTTTTCATCCGACTTTTTGGGATTAGAGAGAAAGGAAAAAAATATATATAAAACTCCTAAAACAAGAACTTTTCAAAAGTGCAACTTGACAGAGAAAAGTGCATAACCAATCCCCTGTCACGGGGCGGCGAGGGCCATTTCCATATTCATTTGCCCGACACGTGCCAACAGCCCTGCTCTTTTGCCCCCCTGACTAAGGCCTTTACAGCAATCAAACACACCTCTCCAACTCTCCGCGGCAGCTTACAGCCAACGCAAGCCGAGAAAAAGGAGGAGATTTGGGGGAAGGAGGGGGAAGAAAAGTGCTGAGGGTGATCGTTTGACGTCGGGTCTGTTCTGGACCGGTTCTTGGCCCACGGAGGCAGAGGCGGGTGCTGGGTGCTGGGTGGAGGCGGTGGGGATCGGCGGCGCTTTCCTCTCTGGTTGCCGTGGCGGCGACCGGTGAAGGGCGTGTGAAGGCCAATAAATAATACATGCCAGCAATCAGCCGGCGGAATGATTTCCTGGCCAAGAGTGGCAGGAGCCAGGGCGTGTGTGTGTGTGTGTGTGTGTGTGTGTGTGTGTGTGTGTGTGTGTGAGTGTGTGAGTGTTTGCACTCACGCTGGTTTTTGGAAACAGCTGAACACAATCAGCAGAGAGAAGCAGTGAAATTGAGGACAGGTGTGTCCGCATGGGAAAGGTGACAGGCAGCCAAATCAGCACGACACCGCTACCGCTAGTCCTATTAGCATTCCCACTACTACCTGATTAGGGCCGCTTACACTACAGGCTGATAAAAACAACATAGCTTGTGACTGATTTACCCAACAGCCTAACATTACCACATACCAATATCTGTCTATGAGAACAGCTGAGGTAGGGATAAGCAGGGTGGATTGAGAAACAGCCTTCATGTCCTCACCTCTTTGATGCTTCAGCGATTAGGCGGAGAGGAATTGAAAGTTATTTTGAAATGGCTGAACCAAAAGTCAGGTACTAAGTGCAAAGCAAATTCTGTGTGGTTGAAAGTGCAAACAGGGTGTTTTTTTTTATCTGAAAGTGTGAACAGGGTGTGTTGTTTACAGTCAACAGAATGTGTATACCATTCACCTCAATTACCTACAAGCTTTTGGGATGTAATGGCAGCTGCAAGGATGGCAATATTTTGTATGAGTGTGTGTGTGTGTGTGTGTGTGTAAGGGAGGTCTTGCATGCGTGGGAAGCATGCAGACAGGGTGGCATGTGAGCATATGTCTGAAGCATATGTACAGTGGCAGTACTGTGTGTATGAGTGTATGTGTAAGTATAAGTGTGTATGTGTAAGTGTGTATGTGTAAGTATAAGTGTGTATGTGTAAGTGTGTACGTATAAGTGTGTATGTGTGTGTGTACGTATGTGGGTGCGTCTGCGTGTGTGTGTGCGTTTGCACGTGTGTGTGTGTGTCTGGGCGTGCATGGGTGTGTGTGTGTGTGTGCGTGGGTGTGTGTGTGTGCGTGCATGGATGTGTGCGTGCGTGGGTGTGTGTGTGGGTGTGTGTGTGGGTGTGTGTGTGCGTGCGTGCGTGGGGTGTGTGTGTTTACTCACCTATTAGACTCCTGTGGTCCCTCAGCTTGGCGTTCCTCTTCTCCTGCTCCTCACTGACGGACTTCCACTGCAGCTTCATACGAAAGTACTCATCCCTTCAAAGAACGAAAGAAAGATGGAGGGATGTGAGAGAGAAAAATGGAGAGGGAGAGAACCAGACAGAAGGAGAGGGAGAGAAATGAAAGAGAGAGAGTGAACGAGAGAAAGAAAAGGACAGTAGAGTTAGAGAGAGGGAAATAAGACAGGAATAAAGGGAGAGGCAGGACAAGACAGAGAGAAAGAAAGAGAAAGAGGGGTGGGCAGAGGCAGAGAGATATAAAAGAGAAGGAGAGAGAAAGAGGGGTGTGAACAGAGCTGAGGGTAATCATCAGTGTGGTCTAAGTGCTGGGTGGTAGTCTGGGCTGGGAGGGGTAGGGGTGGGGGGTCCTGCATTATGGATGAATGTGAGGCTGCTGGGGCGAGTGACTGACAGGCAGACAGACAGGACCAGCTGGCCAAGAGCCCGGAGCCTAGAGTGGGCAGGGGCCCGGCGTGGGTGGGCCAGAATCTACTCCAGGAGCCGGCTCACACCAGAACCAAAACCGGGAGGGATGCCAGGGATTGACCAAAACAAAAGAAAACAAGAAAGAGACACGTGTACCTGTTTCATCAGAATACTGCAGAACCACACAACCAACCAAGTCATCACGGACCTTCCTGGTTATAAGGCAGACTACAACAGCAGTGCAACTACACAGTCAGTCTTACACACACACACAATGACAAACACACTTCCCGAGGCAAGCAGGCACACAGACAGAGACAGACACACACACACACGATTAAAAAGAGTCCACATGTTGTACGTGTGGTTTGGAATGGTGCATGTGCTCTAGTGTAAACTCAAGGCTACTGCTGCTGCAGATATGGAGGCGGGAGGTAAAACTGCATATCCGCCAAGTGATTCAGGTAGGGGGTTCTATAAAAGACGACCATCCAATCACCTCTACACACATGCATCCACTCACAGACTCTCTCTCACTCCGTCATCCACACGCCCACACACAGACACACATATGCAGCGCCGCGGGAGACGTACAGCCCTGTCACAGAGGAAGATGAGGAAGATGATGGTCCTCTGCTGATTATGAGAGTTTTTCCAGTCTAGAGGCTGGGCTCCGTCTCTGCTTTACTCCACCTCTGTAAATCTCTCTAAGAAGCCTAGTCATAAAGAACATCAGCACTGCACTAGATGAGTCTACCTGTGTGTGTGTGTGTGTGTGTGTGTGTGTGTGTGTGTGTGTGTGTGTGTGTGTGTGTGTGTGTGTGACAGCTTGACTACTATACATTATGCGAGAAGGTGAGAGCTAAAGTGATGGGGAAGAGGAACACAAAACTGCAAGCCTTCACACTCACTCACACCCACACAAGCCCCCACACACACACACACACACACACACACACACACACACACACACACACACAAACACACACAGCCAGACACACACACACCCCGCTTACGTTTTGCTTCTTTGCAGACTCCGCCTCATTTCCTGTGTGCTGCCCCATGGGTAATACTCCAGCAGAAACTTCCAGGCCTCCTTCCTCAACGAATGGCACACACCCTAGTGAGAGAGAGAGAGGGGGGGGGAGAAGAGAGAGAGAGAGAGGAGGGAGAGAGGGAGAGATGGAGAGAGAGAGAGAGAGAGACAGGGTGAGAGATAGCAAGAAAGAGTGAGATTGAGGTAGAGAGAGAGAGAGAGGGAAAGAGGGGGTGAGAGATAGCGAGAGAGAGATGGAGAGAGAGAGGGTGAGAGATAGTGATAAAGAGTAAGACAGAGAGAGAGAAAGAGAGCGGGGGAGAGAGACAGACATGAAAGTTGGTGAGGAGAGAGGAGGGGGAAAGCAGTGGGAGACACAGAAAGAGAAGGATCGTTTTGTTGTTATTAATATCCTACTTCCTTGATGATGATTATTTTTGATTTATTTAATTGTTTCCACTTCTCCCTTTCCCTTCTGATGTATCTTGTATATACAGTGAGCACACCCAACCCAACTGCTTTGGCAATGTTGTAGAACGTTATGGTCATGCCAAGAAAGCTTCTTTTGAACTTGAATTTGAGAGGAAAAGGAGGGGAAAAGGGTGTGAGACTCACAAGGACACACACAGATGCGCTCACACACATAGATCCACGTCTGTGCACACACACACACACACACACACAAAGATTCACTTACTCATAGGGACACAAAGATGTGCACACACATAGATCCACGTCTGTGCACACACACACACACAAGAACACACACACAAAGATTCACTCACTCACAGGGACACACACAGATCCACTTCCGTGCACACACACACACACACACACACACAAATATCCACTCCCTCACAGGGACACACAGACACATCTCAGGGCTGTGCACTTGACTGATCTGCTCAATACAGTCAGTCGCTTTTTTTCTCCCCGACAAACTCCCCTCCTACACAAGGAGACAGAGGACCTCCTGAACTCACAGAAAAAATAACCCTGCTGGCTCTCTTTCTGTCTTTCTCTCTCTCACACACACACACACACACACACACACACACACACACACACACACACACACACACACACACACACACACACACACACACACACACACACACACACACACACACACACACACACACACACACACACACACACACACACACACACACACACACACACACACACACACACACACCACCCCAGTCTCACAAATGAAAACACACTTAATCGTAGACATGAAAACACACTCAATCGTAGACATGTAAACACAGACACAAAACTTTCAAGGAGACAGATGCAACCAATTCCTCCTCTGCTCCACAGCACAAGGCCAGGGGGTGGTCAGAGAGGAATACGTCCACATAATCATCTCACACACACACACACGCCAAAATACAATATCAGAAGAAGCTTCCAGACTCAGTGAAAGAAGGTGAAAAGTTCAAACTAGCAATAATGAGTATGTGTGTGTGTGTGTGTGTGTGTGTGTGTGTGTGTGTGTGTGTGTTCGACTCAAAAGCCATCTGCCTCTGATGCCACAGTGCATCCACACCGAACCCAACTAGGAAGGAGGGCTACATTGGTCTCCGCCTGATTCATGACACACACAGTCAGCATGCGTGTCTAACATGAGCTACTACCACTAATGTGGGGCCACGAAACATTACCTTTCCCTCCACGCTGTTAAGCTGCAGAATGTGAGAGATTGTAGCGCTGAGCAGATGTGACTAAAAGTGATTTAAACGCTGTTGTATCTCAGCTGCCCGTTTCCCCCGACAATTTGCTGAGTTTGCTTTGAAAACAGAAAAAAAAAAACATCACGCGGGGCAAACTGTATTTTAGTTATTCACTCTTGAGGTTCTTTTTTTCTCCGACATGAAACTCTTGCTAATGGCGCAGCGACATGAGGCTCTTGCTAATAGCGTAGCGTCATTCCCCGGCCAGCAGGTGTGAAGTCCACAGCTGCAGGCAGCATCCAGGGTGTCGTCTTTCTACACACTTCACAGACTTGCTGGTTTAGAGGATGTATGTATAAACAAATTGAGCTGACTGAGACACACACACACACACACACACACACACACAGCGCTGAGTAGGAACTTCATCTGTAGGCTACTGTGGAGTCCCACCTGAAGCGTGTGATTGA
>NC_045172.1:5062351-5142351 GCF_900700415.2 Clupea harengus | reverse complement strand
ACCCTTAAACACAAGCATAATACAGTTATAACATGTTCATAAGAAGCAGCAATAAGGAGTTCTGTACGAAAACTAGCATGCTTACTACCTAAAAGGCATGCAAAAACCTTGCGAACACTACCAACAGCCCAGTTGACACTGATAGAAGCTTGCCAACACATTAACTAGTGTCTTTTGGCAGTGAAGCTGGCAATGTCAGTGAAAGCTTTTCTTCCATTTTTGCAGGGTATTCCAGCCCAGTACACAGAACTACATAGGGCATATCCTGGATGGGTAGTGGGAAAGCATAATTACAGTTATTACACGTCCATGTCACTCATGAAACACACACACATGGTTCTTTTCAATGTCTTCAAAAAGCTTTTCCTCTGTTGTTTTCAGGTCTTGAGTGCAAGACTGACCCTGTAGGGAGCATGCCGTTTCTTTGGATATTAAGAAATTAAAGTTGGATGGTAAAATATAAAACTGAGTTTTGACAATTAGCGTGCATTGAAGCTCACCATATTAAGGTTATGGGTGTAAATGCAGTAGCTCTTGCTGAAAGATCCCGAATGATGTGACATGTAAGAAATGAAGGAAGTTTCTTTGTTTTTGATGCAGCAATCTTTATTCCAGTAAAGTGCAGTAACGAAGCACGTGGAACGTACTCCGGATTCAGCGGTGTAGGTCTGAACCACAAGCATCTCCAATTCTAGCCATATATACTGTTTTAAGACACCTCCTAGGCTTTGAATGTAAATGAGCTAGGCTTGTAATGCAAACAGGTCTGGCAACCTTTTGTTGCTCTGTATGATAATCAGGTTTATCTGACTGAGATGGTTCTCAATTGCCTATCCCATTCCCATACTATGATTAGTTGCAGACACTCACACCTTAGTTTTCTTCCTTACCCCAGGTGTCTGAGCAAATCCAGTGTGGGGACCTTTCCTTTGTTACCATGATAAGATTACCATTTTGGAGATTATGCTGGCCAACTTTTGGTGGTCACAGCAGCTGCTTGATCATACATTTTACAGACGGTTTATTAACATCATTTAATACACCATTATGTGTGGTGAGACAATCTGTGAATGATTCAATCGCAGAGCGGTTTTTGAAAACAACTAACAGAATCGCGTTACAGCTTTTACAAAGCATAACAATCAGAAGAAAGATATTTTGCAAAAGGTTGACGTTGTCCTTTTCAATGACGACCAACTCTGTTGAGTCATGCTCTTGCATCAGGTAATCAAAGACAAACAGCAGAGCCTCAATTCCAAGCTGTGGCGACCAGGCGAGGATGACCACACTCTAAACAAGCTCTCCCAAAATACTTTTCCTCAGCGCCCAACTCTGAATTCACTTCAAAGACCTACAAAATCAAAAAAGCTAAGCCAGGAGAATTGATTTCTTTCACGCCGCAAGAATCCTTCCTCTTCCCCTCCCCTCCTCCACCCTCTCTTTCTTTTCGGGGCTAACAGGAGCCAGTGACGTGGTCGTTCATCTTTGCGATTGGATTTTTTTCTGAGGCACATTAGAAAACAATATTCCTGCGCCACTGACCCCGTCCTGAAGAAGGCCACCCAATGTTATTAGCGAGTCAGGGATCATTACCCTCATTCCCCCGATTCCCTAGCGTTACTAAATGACTCCTGTAATATGGTGGGGGCCCGAGCCAGAGGCCCGCCGCTTTAGCGATAATGAGGGACTAGGGTTGTGCGCACGCAGCTAATACCACCGCTATCGGTGCAGTTTGATTCCCCCCTTCCCCCTTCCCCCACATCCCAACCCCACCTCCATGCACTCGTTTGCACTTAGTCATTATCCCTCTCACTGAAAGGGTGGAATCACAGCCATTAAAAGGGTGTCATTTTATTTTGTGTGGTGAAGAAAAAAGAAAATTAAAAAGGTTATGGGAGAAGAGTTAAAAAAAAAAAAAAAAAAAGCAAGAAAGTAAAAGAGAAACATTCCTCCAAGCTTAACTTTTTTGTGTGTGCGTGTGAAAAGACAGCGTGATGAAGCGTGGCCTTTTCCGAGGTGTTGAAGACGAACAGCGGCCATCTGGACACATCGGCGGCTCGGCTGACTTAGTCTAACGAGCCATTAGAGACGGAGGTGAGAAGAGACAAGTACTTCTTTGGTTCCCGTTAATAACAACCTCTGGTTTCTTCTGGCTTTTTCGGACTGAAGTTAGCAAAGGACTTTCATTTTTCAGTCTGGGCGTCTAATCTCCTGAATTTTTCAGGCTTTAAATAAAAGAAATTGGAATGACTAATGTGACTGAGCTGAGACATTTGATATCATACAATTTTTTATATAAAAATTACACGTATAAAGAATTTAGTATTTATATATGATCCAACTTCAGCCATGATAGAAGGGGCTGTGCGACTATTTGAATTTCTTGTTGACAATCTCACCTTCTTGAACGTCTTTTACTCCAATTCTCAGGCCTAAATAACATACTCAAATGTGTAGAGGAGTAACTCTCAGGCTTTATATGAAACCACTGGCATTACTGTTCGAGCATGATCATGTGGGTGGCGAGATTCTTCTGATCTCAACCACAACACCCTGCCAATCAGGAGGAGTTATATTCAGTGCTGTGCGTGAGGAGCATGAGGAGAAACACTAGCAGGTTGGTCTTTTATCTTTTGGTTTGTGCTCATGGGCTTTAAGAGCTATGAAGGTATCATTTCTTTGTCCATTTTGAGTTGCACTTGGCACTTGCTGACCCAAGATTAAGATTTAATGAACCCATCTCTGTGGCTTACACACACTGGCCCACTAATCAGGTGTGTCATCAAATTAAGTCTGCAGTTTCTAAGTGTATTTAACTGTTCATCAGCATCTTCCTCCCAACATGATTGGTCTCTAAGAGGTTTGTGCATTTACAGGGTTTTGGAGGATGTTTTTTTCCTCAAATTACAAGCTTTTGCAGGAAACTTGGGAATTTATTCTCACTGAGAGCCGAAAACAGCCCTGTCTAGGCATGCCAACCATGTAACCGTAGCCTTGGCAACACCTGCCGTCACACTCACTACCGTGGTCCTGTGACTCAACTGGTTGAGCAACTGCTAGCGCAAAATGCTAACCCTAACCAATATAATGGGCTTGATTCCTAGGGAGCAATAAGACCAATATATAATAAAATATAGGCTAATAATAATTAAAAAAAATGTTTATCTGTTCAGTCTCGGAGTGAAAGGCCCTCACCTGTATGAGGCCGAAGGTGGTGTCGTCCAGCAGGTTCTCAAAGGACTGTGAGAGTGCCCTACTGTGGTGGCCCACGGTCAGCAGCAGCGAATCAAAGGGTGACCTGGGGAGAGACACAGACAGCGGGGATAAAACTTCAGAGCTCTGCCATCAAAGGCCCTGCTGTGTCTGTGGGCATCAGTTGTTCTGGCTGTTTGTTGCCTTCGTGTTTTGAGGATTAACATGTATTTTGCCCAGCCTAGACACCTGGTCCGAATAAATACTACAAGTACATTTTTTCATTTAGCAGATGCTATTATCTGAAGTGACTTGCAGCACAGGTAGGACACAGATTTGTTTTTATTTATTTATTTATTTATTAATTAATCAGTAAGTGTGCCATCTGACAATTGCATTTTAGCACCTTGCAGGAATACCCAGACGTCAGTGACTTAGGTGGGAATAACAACTTTCTCAGTTTTCTTCTGCCATGAAAACAGCTGGTGTCGGACTCCTGTGTGTCAATCATGTCTACAGTTTTTTTTCCACAGTCCCACATCAGCATGAGATGCAAGTGAACACCTCGTACCTGATGATTATCTCTACGGAACAGCAATCTATGTGTAATAACGTTACTTCCAATGTAAGCAGCATGTTCACTGTAAAACATGCTCACACCCGCAGACACTTTTAATTACACCTGGCACATCCCAAGACGCAACGCACCGCAACACAACACGCCACGCCACGCCACACCACACCACACCACACCACACCCACATCACAGAAGTATTTTCAAGCTATCGAACAAGCCAGATTTGTCATCCATCAAATGTTTGGAGCGGGTGACGGGCAGTGCACTGAGTGAGGTTTTTTTGGCTCAATATCACCAGTGCTGAAGGAGTAACTGATGAGCCTGCCAAATAAACTTGTGTCTCCGCAGAAGACCATCTCTAAAAAAAAAAAAAATTATGAAATAAATAAAAACATCAAACATCGAGGGAAAAGAAAATATGATCTAGCAGACTCGCTGCGTAACTGGATAAATGTCAATGTAACAGATTGCATCCTAGGGGAAAAAAATAAATTAAAAATAAAACTTCACCTTGGCAAAACAGGCTTTGTTTGATGTTCTCGCACATTGCGGTGCTTCATTTATTTCATTATTTCTTTCTCCCGACAGGGACTCCGTGGACATCTGCAGCCTGGTTGCGGGATGTCCTCTTTCTCTGTTGGCAGAACATGCAGACACCCTGCAGCTCTGCGCGGTGACAGCTGCGAGGCTTGCGTGGTGACAGACCGTCGGACTGGATGGGACAGGACAGCTTGGACTCACACACACGCGCCGACAGTGTGCTTAAGGTGGTTAATAAGGCCATGACTTGGGCCGTCTGCATCATGGAGTGGAGGGCGTGACCTCAGTGAAAGACTGAGACTCCTACAGGAACGCAGGTGTCTTGTTCATTTATGAACATATCGAGAAAAATCAAGGTCCGTTTCTCATTTCCATTTTTATTTAATCCCTGACACTCACAACTTCAAACACCAGCCACATTTGGGTTGATGGTGCGCTCTTAAACTACGTATTACAGATCTGTTCAGTTCAGATCAGTGATGAAGAGAAGTCACATTGAGAAGAAAAAAAAGATTTATAAGTCACTTTTATAAGTAAAAATTTAGCATTCAATGTTACATGTTTTATAAGTCACTTTTGAGATTTGGCATTCAATGTTAAATGTTCTCATTTATATGGCAGCATTTCCCAATCATGTCAGCATTTCCCAATCATGGGAGATCTTGCTACAATCCTCCATAATGTTACAGCACAACTGCCAAATTACAGACACCTGTTTAGGTGCATCAGGTGTGTTTTATGTGATCATAAAAATCATGTTTTAGGTGTTAGGGGCTCTGCCTGTTTAAAACCTGGAACAGGACGATCCCAATAACATTGTAATATATCTTGTTTCTCCAACTTTGTGTGGACATTGGAGGATTTATTCACATTTCATCTCATCACACACCCACAACAACTCCTCTCTCTGCCAGGCTGTAAAAGACAGCCTCGTCAGCTATGGCCAGAACAAATAAAGAAATGCCCCTTGCTTTAACCCCTGCTGTGTGATGAGGGCCGTTTGGCTTCCTGAGAGAAGCCAATGCCACAGTCGCTGCGGCCGCAGTCATTGATGCCCAGGAAAGATTAATTGGTGAGATGTCTGTGATGAGGGTAAATGAGCACGAGTGGGTTAGCAGGCCACAGCGTTAGCACTAGCACATTATAGCCAGCAAGGTAGGAGATATGAGTCTCTCTCTCTCTCTCTCTCTCGTACACACACACACAATTTAAAAATCTTTCATTTGAAGAGTCGGGGGAACAGGGAAAAGCGGCGTGCAAACACAGTCTGTTATTTCTCGCTCTCTCGAGCGGTTTTTCCACCTGAGTGGGGGCTGATGTTTCTACACCAGTGGAGGAGGAGGAGGACGTCCTCTTCTGAAGCCCTCTGTGCTTAAACGGGTGACGGCGCTCTTCAGCTTGCTGTCACTTGGGTCAAGAGGCGCGTGAGTGTGAGGGACGGAGTGCGTAGTGTGTGTGTGTGTGTGTGTGTGTGTGTGTGTGTGTGTGTGTGTGTGGGATCGTGGCAGACCGCAAACACTGTCCTCTTCAGCGGGAAGAGAGGAGAGGAGAGGAGAGTGAGAGAGAGAGAGAGAGAGAGAGAAAGCGAGATTGAATGAGACATCTCTCCCAGAGAGGTCCTGGCATTAGCATACAAATAGCGCTCAATCAAAACGGAAGCGGTTTGGCAGAGGAGAATTCATTAATGACGGTATGATAGCGTGCGCGGGGTGCGAGTGGGATGTATAGAGGCGATAACAACAGCGGAGGAAGGCCCCCCGCTGCTGCATGCTAATGGAGCCACCGGTCTGGCTGCTGCCACCCCCTACTGATGCTATTACCATAGAGAAGGCCCACCTTTCTGCTGTAAGTCAAAGAGGAGGGTCATGAGATCCACACACACACACACACACACACACACACACACACACACACACACAAGTGGGGCAAATATTTTTCACACACAGGGACACACACACACACACACACACACACACACACACACACAGAGACAGTGTCACAAACCCAAGCTCATACAAACACTTTCATCACCCTCTCTCATACACAGACAATCTCATGATTCTGAGACACAGATGCTCATATAGTTCCTATCGGGAAAGAGTGTTGCATGCATACACACAAATACACAATACACACTCTCATGTAAACAATCACTGACATGCCACATTCAGACACAAAGACAGTCTCTCCATCACACACACACACACACACACACACACACACACACACACACACACACACACTTCTCCTACTTAGGGACAAAGGTTGGCCTGAACCCTGTTCTGAGAAGGTCTATTTTTCAGCTTCAAATGCCCCCAATCCCACCGCCAACATGATTAATGCTGAACACTGAAGCCCAGGAAGCCATGGGAAACGTGCTGTTGGCGCATGGTGAAATATTTATGAATATTCATTTGCTGGGGGATGCTGACTGACAGGTTGGTAACTATGGCTGCAGGGCTCGGCAAACAACAAACAACCAAGCGGAGATTAAAACCCAACCTCCAGCCACTGGCTAGCTTCAGTTTTCTGTGGTCTGTACCACTTGGCAGATGGAGAAGTGTGAAGCATTTCTGACGTGCATTCTGACCAAATGGATTTTACTTCCTGTAGCTCTACTGGTAGAGAAAGGTCACCAAGGTCATGGGTTAGATACCCCAGAAGAACACGGTGATGAAAATGCAGATCTGCACGGTACTGTAAGTGTCCTGGGATAAAAGCGTCCTCTAAATATTTGCGGTCTGGGGTGGTGATGAGGGGGAGAGGGTGATCGTAAGTAAGGGTAAGATCAGGTCATCACCACAACTCCTTGACCTGTCCAGAAACAAGGCATCATGGTCTGTATGCTGACCAGCTCGAGAGGCACTGACAGAACGCCTGCCATTGAGCCAGGAGGCCTTCCATGCACCTCACATGTAGTGTAGTTAGCAATGGGCAATCAATAAGGCAACCAAACACACACACACACTCACACATCAGTCACATGCACACACACACACACACACACACACTACCTTATCCCACTAACCCCCGCTGGTGGTCCCCGCGGTGACAATCTACGGTACTCGGTTCTCAGTTGCAATCTGGTCTTCCAATCGATGCCCACCTCAGCATGCATTACATTCTCAAGTACTGACACAGAGGCCCTCCTCCACATCGAGTAACACCAGGACCCTTTTCAGGGCTATTAATGGCCGTATGCATCACCAGAGTCATGGGGGGGGATGCTTTTAAGAACAACGTATTGAGCTCATACAAGTTAAAGATTCTCCAAGTAAGGAGACATGAAGTGCAATTCAGTTTGAGGAGTCAAGACCTGTGATGATGGTTGCTGCTTTTTGTAAGACCTCTCTGTAAGTAAGATTCTGCACAGTGATACGTACCATGAGTGGCAAACGCATATTACAGACAGCAGTTACATTTGCTGTGATTGAGGAGTTTTGAACCAGCAAAGAACATGGAGGAGCAAAGCGGCCCATTTCCCTTGGGGTCCTCTGCACGCACAACATTTAAAATAAATGGTGGTTATCTTCAACTTTTAAGCATTGAAGACAGAATGAATGTGACCAAAAAAAAAATGTCACTGTCAAACTAATGGATGCCTTCAGGCTCCAGCAGCAAAGCAGCTCTTGTGCAAACCCTGCCTGCCCTCTACTGGTCAAAGATAGGAACTGCACCCACAGTCAGACTCTGTGGGCAGCATACGAATAGAGAGAAACCCACATCAAATCAGTCTCTGGTGACAGCGTTGAGCGGTGAGGAAAACCAGCAGAGACAATGACTACAGCACAGGCATGGTAAAGGGATTACGCCCGCTTCACTCAAATCCCTGCTTCCCCCTCTCACATCCATTTTGCATGAGGCTCATTTGTGTGTGAATGTGCTAGTGACTTGGTGTATTGACCTCATATCTACAAGCATGGGGGGGGGACGGTATTTATAGCTTACATTTAGGGCTACAACTAACCATTAATCTGTTGATTATTTTTTAAATGAATCGATTAGTTGAATAGTTTCAAAATGAAATCCTCTATAATTTAGCCTATATATTTTGCACTAACAATGCTTTGTGTATGAAACAGATGTTTTAAACAAATCATAAAGCATTATATTTAACACAATACATTAAGTGATGCATTTATTACAGTTTTGTAGTTTTCAGTTCATATTAAACTAAAACTGAAGGTTTTAGGCTAATGACACCAACATAGTGAATTAGTGACAAACAAGTTGTTGATATAGAAACAGCTGATTAAGTTGTTGAAGCATTACAATTATTTCAAACGTATTTTGGATTTGGAATTTGTGGGGGCAGAGCAGGTTTCCAGGTGCTATTTGTCTCGTTCCAATTAACTAGTCTGTCTCCGCATGAGCAAAATTAGCAGGAAGCTTCCAGGTGCTCAAGCCACTCTACTCACTTCCTGCTGTGCTTGCACATGTGGGCGAGAGGTGGAGGAAGTGAGACAACCTGTGGAGGGTGACTGTGACGGTGGAGGGGAGGAGGGGGTGAAACACAAACCCTTGGGCTCGCTTCTGCTTTCGGTGGTTTTTCCCCATGCCAGTCACACGATGGTGGATCGGTGGTGGATGCTGACTGATCCGACAACATAGAGATAGAGGGGGAGAGAGAAAGACAGAGGGGGAGAGAGAAAGAGCAAGTGTGTGGGAGAGAGAGAAGAGTGAGGGAGAGAGAGAGAAAGAAAGAGAGGGGAAAATAGAGTGATAGAGACAGACACACACTGATTAAGAGAAAGAGAGAGAGAGAGATACACACTGATAGAGAGAGAGAGCGAGAGAAAGAGAGAGAGAGAGAGCCTTCCTGTGGCCCCTCAGGGTCTGGCTGTAAGAGCTCTAAACCCAAAAAGGACGGTAAACCGGAGCAAGCTCTCCACAGGGGGGGGCCTGGCATCCACACGCGCCCGTTAGAGAGCACGGCTCGTGCCTCATTGGCTACACCGCACAACGCCTTTCACACTCTCACATCAAACACCAGGGAGACAACCACCAGTCACCCGCTTTGAAGCTTCCGTCCACGGCTTCACGGAGAGATCATTAGCGACGCCTTACAGGAGGCATGTTGTGTGTAAAGAGTAGGAAGCCTTTTTGCCACGGCTGAATTGAGAAATCTGCATCCAAGTTTCAAGGGAACGTCAGCCGGAACAGGATACGTTTCTCTATTCCTGCCAGATTTTCCGGCTATTATAAAGCCAACAAAGATCAGTGTCAGGAAATTGGTGCAAGAAATGAATTCAAGTGAGAGGAACAACCTTAGTGTGCACAAAGGATATAATAAAACCGAATTGCATGTAATAAACCTGACCACATAGTCGGGCACGGATCACGATATTCAATAAAACACTCCTTTAATTTATTTGCTGAGCAATTGAGTCATCCGGTCACTGGAACCCATAAAAGTTTAGTGGCAATGAATTGTCTCAACCTACAAGGTTCTGGGGTAGAGGATATACAGCGCTGCCGATACACGGGCCCAGTGATTTCCAAGCTCATTTGCAAGGCAGCCAACGATTACCCCTAGTCCCCTCAAGGAGAGATGAGTTGTTATGGTTCAAAGCCGAGTTTGTTTTTGTCTGGCTGGGGAGAGGTGTGTGTGTGCCTGGCTGGTGAGGGGTGTGTGTGTGTGTGTGTGTGTGTGTGTGTGTGGCGGTTCTTCTACTCACTCAGTCAGGAGTACGTAGCGGCGGAGGCAGGCCAGCAGTGCTTCAGCGCCGCCCTGATGGAAGTGGAGCGCCGGTACAGGTATGTCCTCCTTCAGATTGAAGTGCAGGTAGGTCCAGCTCTCATGACGCACTTTGATGGAGATCAGGTCACCCACGCTGAAGCTCAGGCAGCCACTCCTTCTCTCGGCCATGGGGGGGGAAGCATCCGCAGGAGCTGCATAGAGGAAGACCCAACGACAGTTCACACTGGCATTCACACACTAAAATACTCCAGTGTTCCTGATACTTATACAGGATTTAGGAATCACTGTCATCAATAACAGAACCTACCTTATCAAATACAAATTGTAGTACTTTAATAGCACTACAATTACAGTATATTAATACCATCAATATTTAACAATCTTGACTTGAATTGAGGTTGTGGTTGAGAGAGTGAAGAAACTTGGCAGAAGAGAGAAATTGAAAAGAGGAAGAACGCTAAAAAAGCTGAAGTAAGGGACAGTGTAGACCCATGTAACATCATCACATCACTTACACCGGGACTCAAAAGAAACACAGAGCCTGAGGCTCCATAATGTCAAATGACACACCCGTACGAATAACTACTAGCTGACTGGAATTCTTTTCAGTATCACTTCAGATCACTGGAGTAGTGCTGTCTGGCTTCGTCAAGGGTTCAAAACCGACCTCTGTCTAGAGCCCGACTATAACATGCTGTGTTACACCAGTGCGCTGTTTTATCAGAGACGAACTCAAACAGAATTCAAACTGCTGGTGAATGGGATGCTGAGGTCTTCATCAATCAATTCACTGTACAATTCATGAGCCTATTGAGTCACAGGTCTACGGATTGACAAGCCTATCGATTGGGTGCTAAAAAGCAAACCCAACTGAAGAGACATTCTCTTTCTTAGAACCGTAATCACTGCTGATTGGTGATGCTTCACAGGCAGTTATCACTCCTGTTCAAGAAGATGTCAACCTCTATCTACTTGTGACTGAACAGAACCTCAAGCCATCAAGCGCACCAAGACATTGGCTGCAGCTAACTTCTTTTTGTAGAGGATGGATGTCAAAAAAGTGGTGCAGTGCAATCATGCTGATGATGGTATTTAGGTAAACAGTGGTTTAGGTGTGTGTCGTGCTCAACCAGGCTCTTGTGACCCCAGGCAGTGTAGCATGTCACCTCCTATCCTGTCATGTACTAAGTTCTCCCTTCAGCTGCGAAGGATGTCAACCCGTCGCCTCTTCACTCTTTACCTTACACTGTGTTCAGAAAAACAGTGGTTTAGGTATGTAGTGTTCAAGCAGGCTTTTGTGACCACCGGCAGCGTTGCCGTCCCGTCCCGTCATGGAATAAGTCACCCTCGTAATTCTACTGAACACGTGTCGCCTGGGATTTAAATGCCTGGAAAGTAAGTCATGGCGAGGTGCTGATTAATGCTCCGAGGGAACCACTGACATTGATTGCGGGCTGATTTGGGTTTGAAGGGGAAGGGGGGGGGGGGAGCGAAAATTGAAGCAATTAGTCTTTCCGGAATTAATTTCATGCCTCTCTTTTACACCCCCTCTCCATCGCTCTCACTCCATCTCCACTGTCTCGGATAACTCCTGTAGAGGACACAGGTGTCTTAATATATGCCTGAGAGACCTCCCAAAACTTTTTTTTCCCCCCTTTCATTTATTTTTTTGTGGAAGTGTGGCAGAGAGATTTAATTATGGCTATGGCGTGGCTCTGAATGGCAATTAAGAGATAATGTGAGACAAAAATAGTAGCAGTGCATTGTCAGGGGCCACCAGCGTCATTAAGGGCCAAATCAGGACAGCACATGTGCACTCATCGCTCTCTAAGGACCCATTATACATTATCTCATACTGAGGCCACACATTGCAGACTCACCACTTAATGGGACACGATGCAGGATTATTCCCAGCATACCGTAATTTCCCTGACTATTAACCGTGGTTTATACATTGATTTTGTCAAAAATGTCTGCAGCCCTGCGGTTAATACCCAGGTGTGGTCTATACATGGGAATGCATTTTTTCCTCACCTGGAAGTTAGTAACGTGCACAGTAACTCTTTCAGGTAGAACAGGTCTCTCCCCCTCTTTAATATACGAATTCCATTAATGTATCAGGTAAAAACTAAATAGAACTCTTTTTCATTCACAAACGGATGTGTGTATTCCCACCCAACTGTAGCCCATCTATTGGGATGCTACGAAGCTCAAACCTCCGGGAAAGGTTTGAAACATGTGAGGTCTCATGCCAGTTAACCTAGCTATGAACTATCCTTGCTATCTCTAGCTAAGGGAACCATCTTAACAGTTGGTAGTTGCTAGCGTGTGTAATATGAACTTGTGTTAACGTCAAACTGTACAGCCACCCAGAGGGTTTCTACCCATCAAAACTTTTTAACTATCCTAGCTATCTCAAGCTTAGGGAACCATCTTCATAGTTAGCAGCTGCTAACGTGTGTGAATATGAACTTGTGTTAAAAGCTGCACAGGCACCCTGAGGGTTTCTACCTTTTCCCATTTTAATTTTGAAGATACTGTAACTATCATGTCATGCAAATGGAACTCTGCCAATTGAACCGTTACATAGGTACCGTAAATAGGTTATTTAAAAGTTTCCTTTAGCTATCTAACTAGTTAGCTAACATAGCAACTAGGCCACCATAGCAACACCATTAGCTGCTTAAACTGAAGAAGTTTAATTTCTCAAAATTAGCTCACCAATAAAAGTTAAATGACTTCACATAGACATCCTAAACAATCCTGAGATGCAAATGCAAATTAAGTCATAAATGTTATAAAATGCAGTTTTCTGGATTTTTTTGTTGATATTCTGTTTCTCACTGTTAAAATACACCTACCATTACAATTATAGATCACACATTTCTTTGCAAGTGGCCAAACTTGCGAAATCTGTAGGGGTTCAAATACTTATTTTCCCCACTGTATATGCATGGTTTTTACTGTGAGTAGGAATGAGGTAGCCTGTGTGTGTGTGTGTGTGTGTGTGTGTGTGTGTGTGTGTGTGCGTGTGTGTGTGTTTGTCTGTGCGAGGAGAGGGTGTAGCATTTTAGCTTGAAATGCCCATCCCATACAACTTTTAAAGGACTAATAGCGCTCGCACCACAACTACATGGCATTTAGTTTTATGTGACAGGATGATGTAACGTTAAATTACAAACGTGTGTATGATGTAAACGTTAATTCGGTTTATGGTCATTAAAATACAGTACCTCTCAGTTTGGTCAGTTTGGACAAAAGCATGCTAAATGAGTAAATAAATATGCAAACATGAATGAAAGTGGATACAGTTATTTGTAAAATCATGGTATATTCATTGTCTTAGTCTATCTAGTGATTTATTGCAAACAACACCTTTAAATTCCTTACTATCCTTCAGGACTTGTAATATAAGGTCGGTGATGAGGAAAGATGGCCTACCTTCCCCATTGGAAGTGGAAGTGGACCTCTTGCGGAAGTGGACGGCATTGACCATATCCCACTCCGTCTCACAGCTGAGCTGGGGCTCAAGAGGCCTGGGTGGTCGTACAGTGTGTTTCCACTCCACCACCGAGCTGGAGTCCTAGGGAGAAACAATAACCGCAGAGTCTGCATGTGTGTGTGTGTGTGTGTGTGTGTGTGTGTGTGTGTGTATGGCCAGCAGGTGGCCAGCATGTACAGAGCTGCGCAGTGACTAAACCTCACTCCCTGACACCTTATGAGACAGACGTGCTAGTCACAGACATTAGCACCAACTGGCTTTAGCCTCCTTGCTAGCAAGCCTGCCTCCCTCTCCAAAGAAGCAGGTTCGAGTCAGGTGTCGGACAATGCGGTCACACAACGCAGGGTACATGTGGATATATAAATATACAATCATCCTATGACACAGGTGAAGAAGGCCATCAGCAATCATAATTTAACTACACTCTGGAAACACTGCTTTGTGAAATGATTCCTCCTGCCTGTGAAAACATGCATGGGTGAAGGCATCACTTTTACTGGTATTTCTCACTATGGTGCAAGGAGCAGGGAACATTTCCTAGGCGATGATTGTGCCTGGCTGTGCATAACTAGGACTTTCATAAGGAGTAAGTCAAATGCATTCAGCACATTGAAGTTTGTATCTCATCAGCGGTTACATTCTGCGTTTTGAGATCATATTTGATTCATCTGTCGAACTGTACATATAGAATGCTTTGCCTCTAATGCTTAACATACCAGGAATAAAACAAGCAAACCCTCAGTTAGACTGCAAACTGGTATCAGCTTCTTTGTATTGACCCACACACATTAAAACGCTTCAGTGAATCTGATGAAGTGAATAACATAGCCTACTGACCTTGTTAGGACACAGCATGTTGGAGGGGTCAGCAACATCTTCAAACTGTTTAAACTCAACCACAACATCCCCATCCTGACAACAAAAATGAACACCAAAAGTGTCACGTCATTCCAGGGTATAACGAATTGAACTATCACATTTAAAATCAAAAGATACATAGGTATTCTGACAATAAAAGTTGATTAATTCACTATCTCACCTTTTCGATCACACGCAAACATCCTGAAATGAGGGAATCTTGCTCATCTTGTCTGTCCGGGTTTGTGTGGATGAAAACACCGTCATGTTCAAACGCAACCTACAAACACATTCACAATGTAATATGAAGCTTTGTGTTTTCGTGTGTAGGTCACAGGGATGTCATTGACTGCCTTTAACAGAATGTTAACATTAGTTTCCCGACGGTGAGGTACAGTAGACAGCAATCTAAGATTCACGATCAGAGTCACACAGAGCTGATGATTTTCATAAGAAATCTAATTCCGTGATGAATCACATGACGAAACAGCTTGAGTAGAACAAGCTAGCTGTTTGGGTTCCAAAGAATTCTAAATTACAGCTAGCGAACCTAAACGGTAGTCCACTAACATTTGCCCCCGAATTCTCAGAAACTGTACCCGACTGTCTGCCATTCCCTCTTCTTGTTTGTTGTGTCAACGTGTACATAACTTTACGACTGGCATCAACTTCAGACTTGTTCAACTGTTGAAACGTAGTTTGTGAGATGCAGTTGGCGAAAAGCCTACGTTTGTATTTAGATATGCTGCTGCGACCGCGAACATTAACCCTCTTATCCGTGTTTATATCGTTCTATCACTTCTTTACAGAAAGTTCATATTTAAATTGAACAATCAAAATCTCATCAAAAGACCAAGTGTAGCATGCTAGCTTGTTATTAGCAAACGAAAACAGCGAGCCAACTCAGACAAGCTTATTCATCACAAAGTGGATAATTTTTGTCTCCAAGCGACAAGGCGTGTTTCTGTATTTCATATTAATCTGCAAATCTACAAAAAAAACACATGTATTCGGAATGGTTTGCATCCTTTCTTTACCTTAGAACACACAGGAGCCGCCATGTCGCTCGCTTGTTGTTCTATGTTATGATGACGTAGGATTCACGTGTCTTGCAATAATTCCCCAAGTAGCGAAACATACGTGGGCCGAATGCGGCTCGATTACGGCCACCCGACTCAGCCGAAGTCTTTAAATCTAGCTCTAGGTCCAGCACAAACTGTCGGCTTGGAAGCGGCCCGAGTGTGGTATACAACTTGCTTACAAACTGGGCCGCTTCCGGCGCAGACAATAGCTTCTGCCAATCAGTCGGCCGATACCAGAACCCGGAGTGAGCAAATTATGCTTACCTTCGGTTTGCTCCAAAAACTTTCCGCTGCCAACTTGGCTACATTTAAAACAGTGAATAACAATGCGTACTAATAAAACAATCAAGACACATTTTATTTGTTCAAATTGTATTACAATACACAAATGTAATCAAAGCTGTAAAGCCTTATTTTTATTAATTAAAATTCCCTCAGAAAATTACTATCTTACAAATGAAATCACCATGCCACGAGTAAGATGCCTAGTGTTATAGCAGCCTTAGAGTAATAAGGAGTTCTGTTCCAAAACTAGCACACTAACTACCTAAAAGGCATGCAAAAACCTTGCAAACACCACCAACAGCCCAGTTGACACTGATATAAGATAACTGGTGTCTTTTGGCAGTATAGCTGGTAATGTCATGCTTTGAAGGCTTTTCTTCCATTTTTGCAAGGTGTTCCAGCCAGGAAACACATAACTACTACATAGTGCATATCCTGGATGTCTAGTGGGAAAGACACAGGTGTTTATCTGTCCTTCACATGACCATATGTTATCAAAATGAATTTGAGGATGATACCAAACTAGTTTGCCTATAAAACCATACCTCAAAAAGTGTCAAATTGTTGCATAGTGCTGCTTTAATAGCTTTCCTTGTGGGTCCCTGTGGGACAGTAGTTCCATACTGGATGTGTTCTTGCCACCTCTATCTACAGATTTTTAAAAGACCAAGGAATGCACGGCTGACGAAGGGTAAGCACACCTGCAGATATGTTTGATAGGCTATTCACGCTCATTTGTATTCACTTGATCCTTCTGTCAAAGCTAAATAACATCGACAGATAGCCCTAAATTGTTTTTAAGAGCTTAAGAGCATCAATACATTGCTTTACCTTTATGAATGAAACCTCGTATTTTTTGTTATCCAAACAACAAAATTAGTTTGATAAACAATGATTTAATAACTACAGAATATTTTTACCACGTCATTCAAGAGAGATTAAACGCACAATAGTGCATTCCTGTGGAGAAAGTGTGCCAGTGGCTGTCATTTCTTTGGTGCCTTTTTAGACATGAAAACAGCGCCATCAGGTGGAGAAGTATTGCATGTCCACATAAGGGACGCGAAGTGAAGTACTCCTGTCTGTATTCAATTTTATTCAAGAATTTCATGTCTAACTTTTCATAGTGTGTATATTTAACTGTAGTTTCAGTAGTAACAGAATTAAAAACTCTAACACCCTCCCTCAATCCAAAACAATGTTTCTCCACAATTACTTACCCAACTGAACATAACATTTAATTTAAGGCAATGCCGTGGGTTTGGTGGAGCAAGAGAACAGGTTAGAAACAGTGGTCTTGATTCAAATATATGTTCATTTCATAATTTTCAATTTGGACAAGAGAGGGAGGTTGACATACTGCTGGTCACTTTGGGAACTGAAACCTCAGATCAATGAATCTCATTTCCTGCACATGTCAGCCTGTTATGTAAACAGATTACATATGCTGACTGATCAATCAATTTCAATCAAAATATTGGAGTCTTTTCAGATGTGAAAGAATTCCACAGTATCCTGTGACGCCATGGATATTTCTGTACATCCCCTCCTAACATATACTGGGTTTCTGTGTTTGGCATCCTTCACGGAAAATATCGGTTGAAATAAATATCAGGAATAATATGACATTGTGAAAATGATTTGCAGCTATTTTGTTGTATAGCATTTCACATTAGTAATGCTGGGTTCATCTTGTAGGAGTTCATCTTTCAGACAATGCGTAAGCTTAATCCTATTCTGATGAGAAAACAGCTGTCCTGTACATCTTCCATCATACCTATGAAACCAGCCCTATATTACGAATAGGAAACAGAGGCCAGTCTAAATGAAGGTTACCCCCCTCAGTGTGAGTGTGCATATGTATACGACTGTGTGTGTGTCTATCAGTGTGTGTGTGTGTGTGTGTGTGTGTAGACAGTGCACCCCTGCTTTTCTATTCAAATTCCACTGATAAAGTACTGCAGTGTCTGTGAGCCGTTTGAATAAGGGTAGTCAGCACACACTGCATGCAAAGTGAGTGCAGCAGGAGGCAGCATTAGTATTCACCGGACGGAGGCACCTCACTGCAGACAGTGTGGGAGAGCAGGAGCCCTGTGAGGGCTTTTCTCAGACTCCAGTAGCAGACCCCCTAGCCTGTACGAGTGAGACCTCGTCAGGGACAGCGCTCTGCGCTTCATGGGGTGTGGGGGGGCTCTGGACCTGCCCGGGTGGGGGGGGGGGTCGTCTTCATTTCAAGTCTTAATCAAAAGTATGAGTAAACTTTAGGCACCTGTTCCATGCGATTCACAAAAAATTGCCTGACTGAACAGACAATATTTTTCTTTCTTTAATTTCCCTGTGTGAGATCGATGAAGGTTAAAGGTTATTTTTTCACCTATGGTGTGACAGCCTCCGTGCCCCTCTTGCTCTGGATATTTAGGCTATGGCAAAGACAGCTGTGACCCATACAGGTTTGTTTTTTTCTCTCTCCCCCCCCAGGGGTACCAGAAGGAAGAAGGACCCCACCCTGCGGCTCGATTCTGCCGACGTTCAGGAGTGTGTGTCGGGGAAAGTATGGAGGTCAGTATCTCAGGTCTGGCATCATCCATGCCTCCGAGGAAATGTTTGTGCAATGAGTCAGACTGTGGAAAGGAAGGACCCAGATAGGAGAAAAAAAACTATGAATCAGCAGAAAATACCTTTAAGCGCCGTCACATCCTCTGTGCTGTATGACTTCTCAACAACACATCTAAATGGGCGCACACAGAGGGGACATGCAACGGTTTAGTGGCACGGATAGAAGCACCGCAGGGTCAGGGACATGAGGTTGACTGGAGATTGTGGTCCAGAGCATCAGACTGAGATACGGCTGCCCCTGATCAGCCAACCCACAATCACATCAAGCACACAGCCACTCCAGAGTTGCCCGCTATCTAGTAAGTTTCCACAAAAATACATATCACAAACAGCTGACCTCTGATCAGCCGAACATTTCCTGCCCCCTTTTAGCCATCTACGGAATAACTCAAGATAACAGACTTTTATAGATTTTCTTTCCAAAATATAGACTTTAGCAAAAATTCCGTGTATGCAAACACATGCGCCCACACGCGTCCACACACACACACACACGCACAGAGCAGAGTTGAGGGAGCTACAAATTGTAGCACTTATTAGAAAGAGCTATTAGGGGCTATTCATGTGCATAAGTACCCTGTGATTGGTTAATCTGCCGAGAAGAGACCAAACTCCTTTCATCCTAAAAGGATCTTCTCACACGCCGGCTTCTCAGGCTGCGAGGCCACGAGAGCAGTCTCTCAAAGCGTCATAGACTCTTAAAAAGGCAAACATCTTTGAGTTTACACATCAACTGCTGTGGTTCCCCACCCCCCTGGAGAGCACTTAACGTATTACAAATTCTGTTAACACTTCAGAAGAACTTAATGACTTCAAGGAGATAAGGCCTTAGGCACATTGAATCAACAGTTTCTTTTCTTTTTCTTTTTTTTTCGTGGTAAAATCATTGTAGCCGTCTTCACTAATGTGAATGTTATGTAGAACAGGAACTATTTTTTTTTCGTAAAAGCATCAGAGAAGACAAACTGGAGTTTCTGTAACATGTCCATAACACTAACAGCTCAACATCATAGCCTAAGACAGCTGCCTTATTGATGTATATTAAAGTTTAGCCCCATAAACGCCTAAGCTTAGTGAAGTCTAATGTATGGAATGGCTCCTGGTGGGACTATTTACCATAACTAGAACACACGTTAGACCAGGAGGCCTATTTAAACAAACACTTACAAGTTTGGCAAGTGATCGATTTTTGACACCTGCAGCCAGGAGCTCATTTCACTAGCTTTGGCTATGGAGTTTATCTTTTTTAAATAATGACAATGTCTTTGACACCTAAGCATTATAAATTGTTATAATTGTTCTATAACAAAAAAAAGAAAAGAAACACTTGACACTAGCAGTTAAAAAATTACAATTCCAAAAAGTGTGCTTTCACCCACAATTGTTATTTTTCTCCATTTTACAATCATTAACAAGACTAATGTACATTTGTCTACACCTGTGTAATGTTTTCCCAAAGCTTGTAAAAGCAGATAAAATATTCAATATGTATTGTACAAGTCTTTTTTTTCTTTTTTTTTTTCTTCTCGGTTGTTGTTGCTGTGGTAATTTTACATACACATTCTGGCAACCAAGGGGGTTCAGTATAACAGAAGCATTGATGGATCAGTGCAATCACCTACAAGAAGCCATAATCCACCCCAAAATAAAGAACCAAAAGAAACAAAGAGAGAGAGAAGAAAACAGAGCAAAGACTGAAGAAGAATCTGAAGCGCTCACTTAAGACCACAAGTACATAGTTCTCAGACATGAAGAATTGGTACATAAGTTATTAAATAATAAAGATCTTTTTTTTGTTGTTGTTGTTGGTAGTTTTAAAAGTAAAACCAATTAAGCCTTGTACACAAAAATCAATCCAACATGCATGATGTTCACCCTTGCCAAAGGAAAAAAAAAAAAGCCTCATACAAACTGTACTAAACAGCGTTTCTGTGCACGTGTGTGGATATATGCATGTATGTGTGTGTGTGTATGCGTCTGCATGTGTGTTTGTAAAGTATGACAATGGTCTTCCTGTTAGGAGTGAACCAACTTTACTCGGTCTGCTCTTTCGCAAAAAAAAAATCATACATACATCCTTTCTTTCTTTCTCTTCTATCTCACTCTTTCTCTCTCGGTTTTTCCTGTCAACCGTTTCACTTGCTCACTCTTCTCTTTCTACTTCCTTGTGTGCGTATGTGTTTGTCAGTCTTCAGGTGTACATCCTGCAGCATTTTGTTTATTTGTGTGTGTGTGTGTGTGTGTGTGTGTGTGTGTGTGTGTGTGTGTGTGTGTGTGTAGATGGGGCCTGAAAAAGCTGAAGCTTGGTTGTTTCTCCAGGTGTGTGTTTCTGGGGTGCTGGGTGAGGCTAGGCCGCACAGACAGCTGCAGTCTTCATGGTAAGGGGCAATTGGGGCTAGGGGGTAAATCAGTCCTGGGGCTGTTTTTGGGACGGGGTTGGGGGGTTGGGGGGAGAGGGGTGAGATGGGTGGCTTGGGACGGTAGGGGTTAGCCGGATGAGCAGCAACCTCCTGCTGGCGTGGCTGCTTGTGGGTCGTCATCAACAATCTGCACACCTCTCCGCGCGTTCCCCGACTGGCTCGCCCCATTGCCCTTGGCCCGCTCTTCCGCTTGAGCCGTGTCCATCATTCCTGCCACACACACACACACACACACACACACACACACACACACACACACACACACACACACACACACACACACACACACACACACACACACACACACACACACACACACACACACACACACACACACACACACACACACACACACACACACACACATTACTATGGAGATCTCGACTGAACAATGGTGTATGGAGGCTACTGTTAAACTGAATGTCATGTGTTGCTGTTCATAAAAAGAGTCATAGGATATTAACAGTGAGTGTAAACCAAAACATTTTAAATGGCTGAGGGCATGACTTGCTGAAAAGGAATTCAGAAGATTTGAGTAACTTCTGCTCAAAGTGAATTAGCAGCTAAATACTCACAGCATTAACCATTTATAAGAAACTCAGTCCTGTGCTACGGACAAACTACTGACACACCAACTGTCCATGGCAATACCAGCATTAGTGGGCTGCTGTATCTCATTAAGTTAAAAACATTATCAAAACCATGGAAAGCATTAAGAAAAGATACAACTGGGAAAGAGAAATAGATAGACAGGTAGGTAGAGAGTGAGAGTGAGAAACAGAGATAGATAGACAGCTAGAGAGACCGATAGACAGGTAGAGAGTGAGAAACAGAGATAGATATATAGACAGCTAGCGAGACAGATAGACAGAGAGGGAGAGAGAGCAAAGACAAACTGTGCTTACTTTTACAAAGGTCGAGAAACAGTTCTTCGATGCCTTTATTTAACTTGGCTGACGTGTGATAGTGTTTGGCTCCCACTGACTCTGAATACCTGCAGGGAACACATCATCAGAACAAGCCCACAGCACGCACACACACGCAAACACACCACACACACACACGCACGCACGCACGTACACACACACACACACAAGCACGTACACACAGGGCGGGGGGGTCTGAAACATGAGGAGCCATTAAAACCTACCCCTCTGCCTCTTCCAAGGACACGTGCCTCTCTTTTTCCAGGTCTGTTTTGTTACCTACAGAGACAGAGAGAGAGAGAGAGAGAGAGAGAGAGAGAGAGAGAGAAATAAAAGCAGTGAGGGGAGAGAGAGAAACAAACAGATTGAGGAAGAGAGGAGGGGGATGAGAAAAAGGGGTAGAGAGAGCAGAGAGAAGTGAAATAAGGAGGAAGGAAAGAGGAAAGGAAGAGAGAAGGAGGGACAGAGAGAGAGAGAGGCAAACTCAGCACTTGAGAAGGTCATCATGTCAAGAACAGTTGCCAAGAACATATTTGTAGATGTTATATGAGGTGTATGCAGCTTACGAGGCCAAGACAACCCGGAAAAAAACATTTGGACAATCATTTAATTCCAAGCAATTATTACCAAAAAACCTTCACATCACTGCTTCCATACGATTTGTGGCCTATACTTACAACAAGTCCAATGTAGTGTAACCAGAAACATCTGGATGGACAGACGGACCACCTAAGGTCCCCAAGCTCCATGACATGTTACATTCACAGCTACATACAAAAATAGATACATGACCAGGCAGACCTTATGAAGTACCATGCAGAATTTATGTCTCAAGGTCTTGTGAAATAAACTCTGAAAGGGTCAAAGATGAAACTAATGGCTCAATGGCTCCCATTCATGAGAAAATACCCCTTGTGTCTTTAGAACCAGAGATAACAGTCTCACTGTTAGCATAAGCGCAGAGCTAACCGTTTCAAAAGGGCACATAACTCAACAGCTAACAGTTAGCCAAGAGACTAAAGTAATGAGTTATTCTACAGTCTACACTGACTGGCGGGGATGTGCTCAGTACTCTTCAGTACTCTCCATTTACACACAACAGCGTTTGCCAGGTACGGCTCCAACATGATTTTCAAGTCTGCTGATGTTACCATTGCTCTGGGCCTCGTCACGAGTGGCCTTGACCTCCTCTCAGTAGGCTGACTCATCACAGCGGTGCAATGATAGTAATGTCTGTCTCTACATCAGTAAAATGAAGGGGAAGAAATTATTGTGGACAGGAAGCTACAGGGCACTGGACTGGACATACCGCCCCACCCCTCTTCTCAGGCAAAGATTTGTGCTGTCATTTGTGAAAAGCTGAAGTGCTCTGGACTTGTCCCCTGAGGTCAAACACACACACTGTGACAACATATGCCAAAAAGTGTGCAAGTTCATTCACCGGTGTCTCGTCACGAGGGCAAGCGGAGAGATGTTTTTCCAATCAGTTGAGAGCTTATGGGCACAGGCTCATGTGACTGTCTGTCAGTCAAACACACACACACACACACACACACACACACACACACACACACACACACACACACACACACACACACACACACACACACACGTAAGGGGACTGCCTGACTAACCAGTAACCAGACAACAGGTCTCAGACAACCCCACTACTGATTGGCTGGGCAGAGGGGGTTAAATGGCCACAAGCTCCTCCTGGGGCGTCTCTGGCCTGCATCTACATGGCATGAGGGGCAGTGAGGAATGAAGGGATAGGCCTGTGGTGCAATAACTCACCCACTATACATAAACAAATTTCATTCCCCAGCATTTTCCTTAATTCTTTCACCCAGTTCTTCACCTGTGGAAAGACAACAAGGGATACACTTACACAGTCAACATAAGATGAGAAACAACAGCATTTCACAGTATTATAAATTTCAAATGTATTGTAATGACATTTTAAAGTGGCAAATCTAGTAAACAAAATACGGTTAACATCACATATACTGCATGAACACATGCCTGTCTATAATTATATACTTTAACCAGACAAATATATGGAAGGTCTGGGGGGAAAAAGAGAGTTCACTGCCCACCTTCTGAAAGGAGTCCTCATCTGTGATGTCGTATACTAATATGGCTCCATTGGAGTCTCTGTAGTAGATGGGTCCTAGTGCGTGGAACCTCTCCTGACCGGCTGTGTCCTGGTTGGACAAGAAGAGAGAGAGAGAGAGGAGTGAGGAGAGCTGATGAGATAGAGCCACAGAGTGATCAAAAAACAACCGAACTAAATCAACGTAGAGAGAAGAGTGTGGGAAAGGGGGAGAGCGATATAGAAAAGAGCAAGAAGAAGAAGAGACTGAAAGTGTATATGGGGAGGGTACAGGTGAGAGTGTTGGTGAGAGAGTGAGAGAGAGAGAGAGAGAGAGAGAGAGAGAGAGAGAGAGAGAGAGAGAGAGAGAGAGAGAGAGAGAGAGAGCGAGCGAGAGAGAGTTCACACGTAAGAGAGGAAGACGTTGATGTACGGGGGGGGGGGGTGTAGAGCGCAAGAGAGAGAGAGAGAGAGAGAGAGAGAGAGAGTATGCCAAAGGGGAAGAGAGAGAGTATGCTAAAGGGGAAGAGAGAGTGCGAGAGGGATGAGCTGGTAGACAGGGAACGTGCTGGAGTGCCAGTGAGAGATACTGATTTAAGGGTCACACATGGGTCATAGTGCCAGTGGGCCAGTGGGAAATACTCGTTTAAGGGTCACACATAGTCCAGAGGCAGGGCCTACTGTTACTCAACCGCAGCTTGCGGGAGTCTGACAGGAGCACATGGTTGACGTCACATGACCCGGCCGCACCCTCTGCAGTCACATGACCCCCAACGCTGCTTACACTGCTGACAGTCAGCGAGTGCGAGCGCTTCCTGACCCAGAGGGCTGGGATGCCGTGGCCTCCCACGACAACAAGCATGCTGTATGTAACAGGCATCATTTATCGAATTTTAGCCACAGCAAACGCAGTTTAAGCCGTCTGGCCAGCTCATCTTAGAATTAGGCTGGGGAAGTAATGGGGAAGAGGCCACGTGTCTGTGTGTGTAATTGTGTACGTATATGTGACAATTTTGCGTGTCTGTGTACTTATACTGTATGGGTTTGCATAGGAGTGTGTGTGTGTGTGTGTGTGTTAGAGAGAGAGAAAGAGAGTGAGAGTGTGTGTGTGTGGCTGGTAGGGGAAAAGATTGGAAGAAAAGGGGGGCAACGCGCAGGCAGGAGCCATATGTTCCTGTGGATGAGAGCCGTAGCCTGGAGACAACACAGCCCCTCTCTCCCACTCACCTCCTCTTCCATCTCTTTCAGGTCCCATCTCGCTCTCTCTCTCGCTCTGTCCTGGTTTTTCCACTCTCTATCTGACTCTCTTTCCATGGTTTTCACATTACGCAAACACATGCCTTCTCTTTCCCTCTGTCTATCTCTCTTCATTTAAACATTTCTATCCCTCCTCTCTTTCTAAATACTCCAAAACAGTGAGTGACACTTGGGCCTCCAGTGCAGCATGGAATAAGCCATCTCTTAAATATTAATTCCCGGGTAGTCAGAGATTAGTATGCTTCATTTTAGTGGCATAACGATTCTATACGAATTTAGAAAACAAATTTAACGTTAAAAGATGCAACTACACCGTTAAGCGGATTCCCAGATCGATCTAAATTTACCATGAACCGCTCGATGGCCCGATTCTGAAGTTACGAATCGGTCGACTGAAGCTTTGCTGCAAATTCTACTTCAGTGGAGTATAAACTAAGCAGCTGCAGCAGACCTAATGTTACAAGGAATATTCCTCTCAAAATAATAATGACCGCCTCTCATTCGCCAATAAACCAGCACACCGACCAACGTAGATCGTTAGCTTTATGTCACTGATATTTACCGCAATGGACAATGCTCAAATTAAACCCACATACAGTTAACTGGTAGCAAAATCGAATGGAAAAGACACACTACGCCGTCTTCAATCGAAGAAGCAACAATGTTTTGGTTACGTTAGGATTACAAAAAACGGATACCACCGTTTAATTAATGATACTTATCCTGGCTTGTCAAAATTGATGCGTGCTCAACACGAACATGGACTCTCAAGGTGTGTGTGTGTAGAAAACTTGTTTATTGCGGTACAGTGGATGAAGTCATATCTTCAGTCAGTGTATGCGCCGTAACACATATACAACAGGTAGTGTTACAGAAAGCAGCTACATTTAAGATGCAGAAAGCTGCAACAAACATTATAGCCCTGGCTGTGTGCTAACTCATCTGTTAACGAGGGAGGGACACAGGCTTATATTACATACCTCTCATTGTTGATGCCAGAAACTCGCTAGTCACATGACATTCTCACACAACGTGAGTTAGCAGCCTACGTGTTTATGAAGGTGTAAGATCGTGGATCAAAGATTCTTCTCATCCGGTCTCTTTGCGAACCCTTCAAAATCTCTTCAGGGGTAGTATGCACACGCGGCAGAGGCTATGGCTAATCAACAATGGGAGTGTTTCGATTGGCTTTAGCTCAGAGTAGAAGGTCGAACCTAATCTATGATTGTCGTTAGATATAATTTTGTTTTCTGTGTTAAAGGGCTTTGCAAAGTTCATGAATTGCGATGTACTTGTGCTAAATTGCAATTGTACAATGTGCCCAGACCATTTTGTACAATAGATTTTTATATTTCACCCCCTAACTAACTGCCAAAGTAAGGCGCCAGGGCATGTGGTGTGTATATAAAATGCACCATTCATTAATCGTATCGTAGCCCACATACCTAGATAAGTATCGGATGATCTTATCAGGGAGAGATGCACACCCCTACTTGATATGCATATTATGGCCTGAAAATGAGAACTATTGGAGGGGAGGGGGAACTTACACAAGACTGTCACATGCTCACATGAGGCTAACCGCACTAGGGGAGTCTGTCAGTTCTGCTCAAAGCAATGACTATAGGGAGAGGGAGGGAGGGAAGGAGGGAGAGAAGAAGGGAGGAAGAGAGATAAAGACAGGACAAGGAAAACAAAGAGAGACAAAAGGAGTGAGGGAGGTTGTAGCATGACACATGAATACAGCAGACAGCGGAGGTCCTTACCCAGATTGCAAGATTGACTCTCTTCCCTGTGATGTTAAGTTTCTTTGTAAGGAAGGACGCCTGGAGAAAAAGGAGAGCGAGGAAGAGGAACACAATTATTTCACCTGATATGACCCAATACAAGCCACCACGGCCCAGGCCACCAGAACACACAGCAGGAACAGACCTAAAAGTAAATGATTTTACCACATATGACCCAATACCCCCCTCCGCTGCCCAGGCCATCAGAACACACAGCAGGGGCAGACTCTAAAAAGTCACTTAAAATCTGTGCACCATTACAGAGAAATACTTTACAGCAGTGGGGAGTAGACACTATGCACAAGAAGACACCAGATGCCCTCCACACTATCCATCACTGGGCATGCTGTCCCCTGATTTGTCCTTGACTGGATGTCACTGTACGTTTGGCAAGGAGTCCCACAGACTAACCCCCATTCCCAGGGTAACACGAGCCTGTCTTCACAGAGCAGAGGAGGAAGAGAGGTAAACACAAGCATCTGCTTTTGCTCTCTTCATCTTTCCCACACGCACTGCGTTTCGTTTCCTCCCCTCATGGTCCTCTCTCTCTCTCTCATTTTCATTTTCACTCTCCCCTCTTCCCTGTCTCTGCTGCTCTGGGCTGTTGCCACGTCATTCTCTGATTCTTTTTCTCTCTCTTTCTCTCTTCTCTTTGCATTTTTCTCTCGCTTTCTTTTCCTCACTCTCATCCTCTCTCTCCTGTCGGTGGACCCAAAGCGGCTGAAAGTGTTCCGCTCCCAGCAGCCATCTGTCAGCAGATCTAATCCGCATCCGAGCAGAGGTGTGGTTCTGTTTCAGTTTCCTTTTGGAAGAATCGCTCGGAATAATGGGGCTACGGCCTGGGCGGGAACACTGCCATCTAGATGTTTTTTTTTTTTTAAGATGGTAAATTTTGCACACAGTGTTTAAAAAGTGCATGCCTAGTGTTTATACTTAAAATGACTTTTTTTAAATTACTTAAATGCACAGTGGCAAGGGCACCTATTTGTTGTTCTTGTTTCTGTAATGAGCAGTTAAATAAAAATGTAAAATGTGGGAAAGAATATTTTACACTAAATGTATCTAATATTGTGTTGGTCATATTTAAATCATTCATTACGTTTTGTTGGGGAAAAAAGAGGATACAAAAAAAAAAAAAAAAAATCGCATATTAAATCGCAATCGCAATATTTTGGTAAAAAATCGCAATTAGATTATTTTCCCAAATCGTTCAGCCCTAATTTCAACCGAGCTCCCTCTGATTCGTGAAGTCAGAAGAATCTCCAATCGATGAAATGGGATTCTGAAGACACCATACTGAAGCAGGTGTTCAGTGGGGAAGTGAGCCCTTATGAGAAGATTCATTTATTTTAATCGTGAAGAGAAATAGACCAAACGTTTCACATTTAAGCAAAGATGTAAGCTAAACTTACATCTTAAAGCTAAGCTTTCGTCCTTTCTCCATCTTGAATTGCTTGTGGGAGTTTAATAAGGCCCAGCAACCACACCAGCAACTAGTGCAGGTAAACAAACACAGAGTCAACACCAACACCAGCCGCATAGGCTAAAGCTCTAAACACACACGCATACCACATCAAAGAGCACACACACAACCATCTACCCACACACAACCATCTACACACACACACAACCATCTACACACACACAGAACCATCTACACACACACACACACACACAACCATCTACACACACACACACACACAACCATCTACACACACACACACAACCATCTACACACACACACACACACACACAACCATCTACACACACACACACACACACAACCATCTACACACACACACAACCATCTACACACACACACACACACACACACACACACACACAAAGCAAACACACACACACCCATCTCACTAATGCAGCTAATGTTCAGACAGCTTTACGGGCCTCTGGGGTATTGCCTCACGGGGCATATGACCTGCATCGCATGCGTTCAGAGTGGGAGGGCTACTCGCCCCATTGGCCTCCTTTAGTTCCACCGCATACATACATGACCGTGGGAAGAAAGAGGAAAAAGAAAAACCTTTACCCCAGTGGCCACCTACACACACACACACACAGACTTGTGCTGCCGTGCCTAAGCTGGCATTAGTATTAAGCCACCATAAGGACGTCATACTGCGCTAGGCAGGAGTCTGTGTACGTGCCACACTTCATAAACACACAGGCCAGATCACAGGCAAGATCACAGGCCGGGCTAGGATGGGCTGTTCACCTCTGGTGCTTGGGAAAGGAGCTGGGAAAAGTTGACTTGGCTCTGAGAGTGAGAGGAACAGAGGAGCAAGTCCAATAACACATCATGGCTTTGAATGTGTTTCTGTCATAGCCCATTATGTATCCAGGCCATATAAATAGTCCAAATGACAGTGATCTGAACAGGGCTAAGATCAAACATGGATGCAGGAAGTGACCTTTGCTTTGTTGACTCAGTCTATTTGGAGATCATGATTAACCCCAATACGTATCTAGGCAAACTGTAAGAATCTACAATACAACACTGCAATGGTATCAGCTATACAGCCGATTGCCTACATGAGCCCTGAGTGCATTATCTTCAGTCACATTTGCATTGCCAGGCCAAGAACCGTTCTCCAGTCAATTATAATGTGAATGCAGGGACTGTCTGTGACAAAGTAATGAGGACACCCCAGAAATATGTCTGCAGCTTCTCTGTTAGCAGCGTCTGTGTGGTGTGATGTGGTGTGGTGTGGTGTGGTGTGGTGTGGAGGAGGCCAGAGTGAGAATGAGTCGCTGGATAGGAATGCACACAGGACTACAGGACAGAAAGCTACCAAACAAGGACGCTCAAGGGGGAAGTAGGACAATGGGTCCAGCGTTCACCTTCTGTCTTGGCCTTAGGTCATCGGCAGTGTCTCTCTACCCCATCTCTCCTCCCTGTCCCCCTCGAGTGCCCAGGAACAACACTGCATAGTGACAACCGTTCCTGGCAAAATTGTTTTTGCAATCCTGTTCTCTGTCGTGTGTGTGTCAGATCTGTGGGGACATTTCATCGTCTGTCCTTGCACCTCATCTAGGCAGGCAGAGGACCTGAGGCACAGGAGGGAGAGGGAAGGTTCTCTGTGTGTGTGTGTGTGTGTGTGTGAGTGAAAGAGAAACAAGGAGTGCATGAGTGTTTGTGTGTGTGTGTAGAGCTCCCACTGGGCTGAAAGAGACAGGATGAGGCCGGGCTGTCAGTTTGACAGCTTCATCTGCAATCAGCTCATCGTGCAGACACACACTCTGAGGGGAGATGGCTCAGTGTGTGTGTGTGTGTGTGTGTGTGTGTGTGTGTGTGTATGTGTGTGTGTGTGTGTGTGTGTGTGTGTGTGCATCGTGCAGACACTCACTCTGAGGGGAGATGGCTCAGTGTGTGTGCGTCTCGATATGATGGAAATATCAAGCTCACAAACAGCTGACTGCAGGCAAAGGAACTCATCTCTGAAGCAAGTGCCGCAGGTACAAACAAACACATCTCCATAAACATGATCACATCGACTCGACAGCCCTGTGGAGCAGAGGCCTGCCTACCCACATTCACTTCCTCCCAGTATTCCCGATAGTCTCTCACGCTCTCTAATGCCGTCTCTGGCTGACTGCCACAGCCTGAGCCTCTTCTCTCCTCTCCTTTCTCTCCTCCTCCTGAGGCCTTAGCTGTGGGTCAGTCCAGGTGAGCCCCCCCACCCCCCCACCACCACCACACACACACACACACACACACACACACACACACACACACACACACACACACACAACTGTCTGCTCCCCTCAGCGGTTGCTCTTTTCTCTGAGAGAACCAGTCACATTCAACTGAACTCCAGGAGGAAATCTGCAACGCTTATATCAGATTTGGTATTTGTCTTCAGCTAATAAAACAAATGCTGGCACTGTATCTACATGTCATATTTTAGCCATTCAAGGGGGAAGGGACAAAAACAACAGCTCTAGAGTTTCTTTCAAAATCCATACCTGTACTGAGGACCACACAAAAAAACTTCAGTTGTTGCAAAGTCAATCAACAATAACCTTGGTTCAACTTCAAGAAAGCTCATTAGTTTCAAAAATGTACCTACGCAAGGAGCATTTCAAGGACATGGATGACCAGTTACTGCTCCCTGAGGTAAATGTTTTGCCATGTACTGAACATATAAAACTCTGAAGTCTGAAGCTGAACTCGCTTGCAGAGTCAGTTAGCTCTTCAGCTGATACCCAACCAGGCTGTCTGTTTCACACATCTGAGCGGGCCTTAAATAGCATCTCTGATGGAGAAACTGTGATCTCGCCCCACCGCTCACAGCAGCTGCTGCCACCTGGGAGACCTGTCCAAGCTGTTAATTACACTCACTGCGAACCCCACACACAAACACACACACACACACACACACAAGATCTGGGCCCCGACATATTCCACAGTCAGTGGTCATCTGTTTGTATCAACGACTAAAAGCAATGGATGTAACAGTGTTTGCATAATCAAAAGTGAGGCTACCAGAGAAAATGCTACCAAATATGGGGGCGGACATGGCCAATTATCTGTTTAGTACACATGCCGTCTCCAAAAAGCACTCACTCACACACAAGCTCCAATTTTTCCAACCACTGTTGGTTGCTGTCCACCTTTTTTCACAGCCATTTGTCTGTATGATCATTGGCTTCCTCCCTGTGTGACAGAGAGACAGGATTAAGCACAAGACTAGCTGCTCTGCTCAGCAGGGACTGTGAATGCAATCGCACAGCGGCGTGGCAAACAAGGCCCAGATGTCTTCTCCGCTGCGCTAACAAGCAACAGTCAACTCGCATTTGGACAGCAATACGCCTCCGCATATCACACAACAGAGGCGATTACTGTCCATAGGAAAAAAAAGCACTGGTCCCTTAACTGTGGATAGATATGCTCCCATTTGTGCTGCCACGTTCCAGATATCTTCCAACACTAGTGACACAATCTGGGAACACTTGAAGCCATTAGGGAGAGATCCAGACCGTCGGAGCATTTGAGAGATTGGTACTAAACTCAGCCCGAGAAAAACGGGAGGGCTTTTCAAGGTGAACAAATTTATTACACTTCTTAAAAAAAGGGATGCAGTGCTTAGAATGATCGTAGATTCACCCTGACACTGTCAAGCTAAGGAGCAAAGCTATGCAGTGGAGAGAGAGGGGACAAAAGACAAGGAGGATCTGTGTGTGTGTGTGTGTGTGTGTTTATACTTATACTTATATAAGAAATATCCAGCACAAAGGGAAACACAGATTAAGAGTGAGAAATTCAGCTGTGATTTTGAATGTTTGACATTCCAGAGTCAAGGGCATGAAACATTTAGATTATTTACACCAGAAGCTAAACAGTATTCTCATGTGCACAAGGATTAACAGCTGATATTCTTAAGTGAGGCCCTCTCATTCTTTGGTATTGCCTGCGTTGTTAAGGGCACACACACACACACAATAAAGTCAAGCACCTTGACTACACATGGTCACATGATCTTTGAGATCTGTGCAGGCAGGTCATATGCACGGCGAAGAGTTTGCAAAAAGACACTTTCAGAAGAATCCAGTGCCCGTATTCACAAAGCCCTTTGATCTTAACACTAAGAGTACACAAGGTCTTCTCGGAGAGCCTATTCACTAAACTGCTGAGGCCACCTTTTACTGAGGAAAAGCGAGAACTCCTAAACCAAAAGAAAGACTACGCTGCTATGGCTGACACCAAGTCTCATGCACAAGCTTGCAATGATCTCCGTGAAGGGTTGATGAGTGACAGGTCTGTGCCAGTGATGTGCTTCAAAGCAAAGAACAATACATAAATAAATAAGTATTCGACATAGTCTACAAATAAATTAGTAATGGAACACGCTGCCCACAGACCGAGTATCTACACACCATTTTAAAATGCATCTGTATTATGACTTGTCTGTGTAGACAGGAGCTAGTTCTATGGAGGCCTACAATAAAAAGTTACACTCAATTTAATTTCAGCAGTGAGTAGGTTGTTTAGGTTGGTTGCTGATGTATTGCATCACTTACTCGCTCTATAATTATTCCCTCGAGATTGAGACTGCATCTGCATTCAAAGATATTCTAACATGAAATATAAAATGGCCATTTTCCATTCATTTGGGAGTCGGGCTTAGTGAGTTAGCACTTAGCAGTCCTCTTGAATACTTAGTTCTCCCAGACTTAGGTGCTACTTTTAGGCTAGGAGTTTTTCCTAAATTGGCATGTTAGGAGCTACTTTTAGTCTTAAGATGCTTTGTAAATACGGGGCCAGAACTCTACAGGACAAAGTATCAAAATACCCCAAGTCTGGATGCGCAATCTACAGACCAATAAGAAGAAATCTCATGTGAGAAGCAAATCTGGTCCAAACAGAAAATTATTTGATATGACTGAGCATGCTTGGACCATTCCGCCAACACATGATCATATCATTAGCAGCTATTATTAACTCTTGATAGATCAGAGAAGAGGAAGTGGTAAGGGGGGTCATAATGAGAAAGATGTGGAGGTGGTGGTGGTGGTTCTGGAGGAAGAGGGGGGGGGGTGAGGAGGAAGAGTAGTTTTTAGTTAAACCACATCTGGAGTTCCGCAGGTGTAAAGGGCACCGTGATGATGGCACCAAACATGGCCCCTTGTGCCAACTTGCTGTCACAGAGGGGATAGGTCATGTGGGTTGATGCTGGCCGTCACCAAAAGAGAAAACGAGATGGCAATGCTCCAAAAACAAGACGTCATTCAATTCAGACTAGCCACAATACTAACAACAACCTAGGCTAAATGTTTCATTTAACTGGGTGAATGTGTTGCGGGAAAACGCCAAAAGCACCGGGCCTAATGCCGGCTCACCCCCCTATTCTGGGTCACTGATTCATCAGCCTAACACAGGTGGATGGAAGCAACCTCCTGCGGTGAGGAAGGAAGTCATGCTCTGTGATGATAGTGTTGTGATCGGGCTCCAACGTTAATTCTGAGCAAACAGGCCAACCAGGAAAAATCCAACAGAAATCCCCCACACGCTTATAAGAACAGCCCAAAGTAAAATGCACTGTGCAATAACAAACGAAACACACAAAAAAACAAGGCATCAGCCCCCGCACCTTCTGAGAAACAACAGCGGCAGTAAGAAATTGGGTCTCTGATACTTGGAGATGTTCTTTAAGGCATTATGATGATTGGTCCAACCTTCACCCACCAGTGCCACTTAACATGCATAGCATGCAGGCAAGGGGAGAGGGCCTTTACAGCAGCATTGTAACGTTAAGGCCATCGCCAGTGAGGGCCTTCATCACAACAATGCCTTTATTGTGCTTTGGGCTTGTTTGTGTTCTAGTGAGTTGGTTTTGGCTTTATTCACGAACATTCCAGAACCTGGTGTGGAACACTCGCATCACCAGAGGAAGAAGTGGCTGGCACTGCAGCCTGAGTCACCGTCTTGTGTGCTACGGGTGCTGATTAAATGACACATCGCACATTGCCACTGCTTAACATTTAGGCCTAAATAAAAGACTAGAGGCCTGCTGTTGACATCTAAACACAGGTGACATTGCATGTTATACAGTGTAACAATACAGTTGAAAATGTTTCCAGTGTTTCCCTAAAGAGAACACTCCTAGTTACAAAGGCAGTTGCACCACTATATTTTTGGTCAGTGGGTCTCCGGTAGTTCTATTGACAGGGAGGAAACATACTAATGAAAATGTGCTTCTGGACTGAGTCGCTTTGCATAAATGTGTCTGCTGAATGAATAAATAGCGATAATCACATTTTCGGATCTGCTAGTGCTTTAAACCAGTCAACGTACCCACATGGACACAAATTTTTGGTGCTGCGCGGACCATCCTGGTGACAAATAATGACTTTCCTCCTGCCTCAAAAGCCAGAACTGGGTCCCCCCCCTGCAGCCTCCCCAGCTTCTTCAGGGCACTTGGAGAAGTGGACATGCAGTTACAGGAACAGCAGACCACCGTCTGTCAGACTGCATTCGCAATCAGACACAACTCTGTTTTAGCTTTTTTTTGCACCATGCAATCACATAGAAGCCATGACCAAAGGCAGGTGTGGCTCAAAAAGTCTGTGTATTTGGAACAACATCAGAAGTTGCCGGCCAATCAAAGTACTTCCTGGGCAAAAGCAAACAATGGCAGTTTATATTTGCCCACGTGAGACAATGGGGCCTTTTTCTGTACAAAGTTTGCTCACCGGCCCTCAGGGTGAACTTGCTGTGAGTTTTGGAGGTGAGAAAGTCTATCGAGGGCGTCCTGGAATGCTACAAGTCTAAGAGATTTGACCCCTGCTGTCTGTGTGTGTGTATATGTATGTATGTATGTGTGTCACATTCAGTGTCGTTCCCCCCCCCGAGTACCCCAAAACAGGCCTGAGAGCAAATTCAATACACCACTGACATGTTTTTGCCACTAATAAATATGCCTATAGCCTACTATAATAACCATCATTATTTCAGGAACTCCACTTATGAGAACTACAAAAACCATACTTAAGCTCTTTCTAAGTGATACGTCTAGGAGGGCTTTTAGGAAGACGAAGGTTACAGTTTAAACACTGAAGCGTTTGAACTTGACTTGACGGATGTCAGCAAAGAGGAGGTTTACATTAGGCTATGCTGAATCTTTAATGCTTCCACTCAATCAATAGCATGGAGTTGATCAATAAACCACTACAGCACAAGTGCAAAACAGGCCCACTTACTGTAAACAGCAGTCTATTTTAGACCCAAGAAATGTTCTGATGCTAATGGTGCAGAAGTTGTTCAATATTCTCAAGTTCAAGAGAGAACATGCTCCTTTCTCGGTGCAACAGACAGAACAACAGGAAAACCACAGTCTTGCCAGGGACAATTGCGGAGGTGTGGGCTACAGTGACAGTTTCACCAGCCTCCTCTTCACACCTGTGTACAGCCCAGCAATGCCCTACAGGGGCTTTCCAGATATTTTTAACAATACAACAAACACCACAATCTGTACATGTCAAATGGAAGTTTCTGTTCTGAAGAAGAATGTTCTTAAAAAAAAAAAACAGTTGTTTCATTTGTGGTCACATTTACACCCACAGGGCAAGCCTGCCTCAAATCACACAGATACCACCCTGGTTGCATTAGCCTATTTCTCAGTCAGGATAAGAAACTCCTGTGGCTCAACACTGATGAAGAAATGAAACTTAGCAAGTGTGACAGATCATGATGAATGTTTAGGCTTGGCTATTTGAATCAGCAGTGCTATGATGTGCATCAAATATGAGTGAAAGTCACTTCTGTGCCACTGGGTCATGTTGCAACATGCTCACTCTGATTCATGGAAATAGTGCTTACACTATTGTTTCATTAGAAGTGTTGAATGGGAGTTTTTGTGTGTGAAATGACCTAAAATTCCCCCTAAGTGTGCCCTCACACAGTGCCCAGTGTATTGTTTGCATTCACTCACAAAAATGTATTAGGGAACATAATACAGATAAACATATTATAGTTGAATGCTACAGAACTAATGTAAGGGGCAAATAAAGTTGAGTGCTACAGAACTCATGTACGTGGCAAAAAACACCAGCCAGAAGTTAAGTAAGGGAGTAGCCTGCTAACTACACAAATTAAAGACGATTTTAAATAACACTTGTCTGTACGCATGTATTATTTCTAATACAGAAAGAAGACGTAATATAGATTAATATATTATTATAATATAATAACCATGATATGCATTGATGATAATACTACTACTAAAGTAGAAGGGAAGAAAAGCATTAAATAAATGCACTGAGGGTCGTGGGGTCTTGTGCGCATGCACAACCAAATTGCTGCTCAAACAAATCCTAGGGGAAAAACTGAATGAATAATCGTGATGGTGATTTTAGCCATAATCAAGCAGCTCTAGTACCTTCTTTAATTTCTGAGATATGGAGGCTTTAAAAAGGAGTCATTGCCATACATTTTACTGCAAGAAGTGTTGTTGAAGGGCGAGTCAAGTGTTGGTTGAAAATGAAAGTTCCATAAGTCATTACTTTTGAAGTTTCTATGCTAGATGCTTGATATTTGATTGGAATTGTTCTACACTATTAGGCCTAGTTATGGCAAAAAGATGTCTTTAAAAAAATCTTACGTGCTTTGAAGCAACGGTTGCCCACAATCTTCACAGTGGCCATAGGCATTTTGATAGTACTATAACATGAGTATTATAAAGGCTTTCTTAAAAACTAGAAGCATGTCTTAAAGAAATCAAAATGTCTGATTCATGCATTAGAAATAAAAAAAACTAATAATTATTTTTAGTCAAGTGCCCACCCATGTATGACAAAGTGTACCATAAACCAATAATAATACCAAAGGGCATGTTTTAATTAGTAAATGCCCAAAATATGAAGTTAGTACCTTTAACCAAACTATATTTATTAAGGTATCAGACATGCCTTAAGTAGTATGCCTCTGTATCTAGCATTTCAGTTTGTAGCAAAACATGGCGTTTTATAATAGGAACAGATAGTTTGGTACCTTACTGAACTCCATACTAAAACACCTGTAAATTCACAGCCTTGCTGAGACTGTTGAAGACATCAGTGAGTTTATCAAGACATCCCAAAGACCCATTTTAAACATCTTATATTGTTCAATCAGGCCTTGATTGAGATTAACTGGGCAACATTAATCCTTGAACAATGCACCATGAACAATCTGAAAACACTGCCAAGAAAACATACATATCATGATTTCACCGATGTAATCACAGCCTACAATACTCCCCAGCACACAGTGGCGTGAGACCCTCCATGGTCCCTTATCTCTAGGCCTGGAAATTGCAATTCTGCCATTCAGTCTTATCTTGGTCTTTCTGAACCATGAAGACCCTGATACAGGACACTACCATGTTTTTTTAGAAACCGGATTATCTTTCTGACTTGAAGATACCTCTTGTAAAGGAAATGTTTGTGAGACAAAATGGTATGTCCTGACTGGCTATTAGAAGAAAAAGCTCTCAGAATGCTTGTGCAACTGCTTTTGAGAACCCAAGATTACTTGCTGGTCTAGGGCGCTGGCTACAGTCTTCACATCACGCAGAGGCCAGAAACTTGACCTTCCATTCCTTCAAATGCTGTGTCATAGCCCCATACGCTCCAAGTTCCACCAATGGCAACACGAGCTAGGCTTCCTGGTTTTGTTGTGATTTCTCCATATGAGCTGACGTTAGGGTTAGGCAATTTGGGCACGGGTTAGCCAAGATGATTCACCACTTCCATAGCTTATATCTTTAAGCAGGTATCCAAAAATATGGACTGGTTGTGATGGTAAAGACAATGATTTGACAAACCAGGTTAGCCTACTAGCTACGTTATACAGACTTGTTATGCCTGACAGTCTCGACATCTGACCAGGCAGTAATATGACTGCCACAACTAGTTAGCTAACTAGCTAACGATAGATGATATGAGATGTTAAAGATAACGAAAGCTATTTCACAGACAGTTGTCAGCTGGGGTATGGTGTAATGGACGGTTATTCATATGGCTTAACAGGTAGCCGCAATAATAACTGCTTAAACACCAGACAAACAACGGTTTTGCTTGTGATTACTGGGTGGTTAACGTTAGGTGGCTAGCTTCTAAAGTGAAAATGCGACACAAGACAGACTACCCAGGTAAACAATATTTTCAAGTCAATGATCAGCTAACATTCGCAAGCTACAGCCAGGCCGTGAACCATGTAAAACCAATATAAAATAATTGTTCAAACGTTATCCAAGCTAGCTGGCTGACGTTTAGACTTCAAGCACTTTCAGTTAGCACCATTATGCCTGGTTAGAGAAAGACAAGCGATACAAAACCAGATGCAAAGAGATTCGACAGTAAACTTAGCTAACGTTACGTACCTGGAGAGTGGTGATGTGTTTGTCGTTGAATTTATTTTCACAATATCGTAATACGAGTGACGTCTTGCCAACACAGCCTTCTCCTAACAAAACCACCTTGAAAGAGTATGTTTTATTATTGCCTCCCGCTCCGCCAGCCGCCATGGTGAAGAAATCCTTCTTCAGTAAGAAATAAAACGAGCCCAATATAAACGCCTTGCTCCAGTCACATTAGAGAAAGGTTTGGGCAGATTGATAGAGGGGGGAAATGGGGGCACGGGTCCCCTAGGTAAAGAAAAAAAAACGACGGTCGTTCACACTGAACCTGATTGACTTCCTCCACCCTCTCTGTAGCCTAGCCTCGTACCCTGCCTAATGGCGTCTCCTTCCTCTACGTCATGGACCAGGGATCATATGACGAGCATGGCTGGGAGTCACTCTTCAATGCTGTGTAGCGTGCAGCTGAGAAGCTGTGTGTACAAATAATAATTAAAAAAAAAAGTCGCAGTTGCTTGTGATTTTGAAAGGACAAATGAAAAATGACACCTCACGCTTGTTCCAGCTGGCAGCACTGCAAATCAGACTGAACAAAACCCATTTTTGATTGTTAAAAAAACTTCACTAGAATAAATGTGAACGTGTCAAATGGAGGGGGTAATACAGGTTACATCTATGCCTTATGTTCAATCACTTTTACATAGAAAATAACCAACAATTTATTGTTAACACTTGTATATATTATTGCTTCTTGTGCTCAGAATTGTGGTCGTGTGCCTATATGAAATTATATCTTGCAAAATTTTGTGTAAAGAAAAGACACCATGAAACTAGTATTTTAAATATAGAAAATCATCCTAGTCATCACAGCGCGCCCTCAAAGCATGAAAATTCATCATACATCTAAATTGCACAAGAGAGCATAACTGAACGTTATCATTATTGTGGACAAGTTTATAGATGTGAAGATACTAGGGTACATGTCCTATTGTCAGCAAAGTAAAGTTATCTTGTTTTGCCCATTTGAAAGTAATTTTGCATGTGCTCTATTGATTATGTAATGAATAGGCATTACCTGATTGTTTGACTCTGCATTGCATTGACTATATAAAGCCATATGGGTACTCTGTGCAGGCTAACCCTAGTTAGACTTCACCGGTTAGTTATCGATTCCAAAATAATAATGAGAGATGAGTGAGAGAACACTATTATTTTTATTAAATACAAGGTACCAGTGAAAAGATGTGATAACAGCCTCTTGGTTTCAGAACACTGTACAACATTCACAACAATTTGCCATAAAAGCATGCATGACCAATACTAATCATGTAGGTTTTACAGATAAGCGTTCATTCACAAAACAGTAACATAACCACAAGTCACCTGCATGACATCGATAAAGTGCAAAACTGTACATTCATTTGAAAAAAAGAAAAACAGTGCAGAGAGCTATGCATGGCACTTTTTACAGTGTGGAGCATTTTGATTGTCTCTTATCTTAGGCTTTTAAATATCTTCTAGGTGACCACTTCATTAGTAAATGCATCTTAGTTATAGCTTGTGGAGCCCTTTGAAAAAGTTATGACTACAGGACTGCAAATTAGTTGGGGGATGTGGAATGGTTTGTTGGAGGAGGGCAGGTGATTGACCACCTTCAGATGTGAAAAGGTCCAAAAAGGTTAGTGAATTTATTTATTTATTTACAGAGGGTACACCCCTACAGCTCCCCCAAGGCAACGGTCCATTATAATCCCACCACCCTGCCCTATCAAACTGCCGGAAAAGGCTCTAGGCTGCTTTACAGCCTAACTTCACTGCTTAAAGTGAACTAGTCCACCATAACACTTTGTACCTCTGCCTATTGTGTTACAGGGTTTTACTGTTTAGCATCCAGACTAGCACTGACAGCCAAGAATAATAACTTTGATTCTTTTGAGAATGAAAGGAACAAAGGTCACCAGCGCTACTGAGAACAATGTACATGAGCTAAGTTGGTAACAGGAGGTTAGGAGGCTGAGGCCTTTTAAAAGTTAGTTTATTCACGAGGAACGTTTTCTTTGTCCACACTCTTATACCTGGACATATGTGGAGTTGTGTTTCTGTGAAAAAGAAAGAAAAACATCAGTACATACAGGGTTAAGGGTGGGGCTATACTGGTTGTCAGGCTGCCAAAAAAGATTAGTGAGGTGTGCTAAGCTTTGCAGTGCAGTGACTTACATATCTTTGGCAGGTTTCCCATGGAGCTTTCGCGAACATGGAGACATCATGCTGTCCGTTGGGCTCCTAATGTCAGTCCTGTATAGAGAGACCACACAACGCAAGCTAACACATGTGGGGCAGCTTTAATTGTCTACATACAACACACAATTGTTTCAAAGAAAATCTGTATGTTTGTATTTTATTTATGTATTTTGTATTCTGCCTATGACATTATTATAAATGTTGCACTTACGTTTCTTGTATCTTCTTTCTCCTGGCCAGACTTGGAGTAGGTGGCTGTTGGTTAGGATGAATGGTGTGCAACTCCACTTTTCTTGCATTTCTTGTATCCATGTTTTGTCTTTCTGCAGTTAATTGTATTTTTTTTAACAAAACCTTAGCCTTTGCCTCACAGAGTACTATGTGTCATGAAACACACATGACAATGTGTCTTGAAATGCTTGCTTATATTTATAATTGAGTGTCAAGTATATTTACATTGCAGTTGCAGTTACATTGCATTTACAATAATTAAAAAATATCTGGCCAGGGTTTGTGCCGGCTAAGAAAATTGTCTAACAGATGGTCATGCCAGAGCTTGCCCCCCAAAAAACGAAAACCGCACAGTAATGACAATATGTAGGACTAAACACACATCCGACATAAAGTCAAGCACTACTAGATTAGCAAGCCTACCTTCGGTTGCCGTCTCACTTTATCAGGTTTGAAGCTCCTTGTTCCAGCACTGCACATATCAGCTGTTTTGACTCATATTCGAAGGTAGCGCTGTGTGACGTATTTCAAATAGGAGCATGCGATTGGTTGTTGTTAGGCAAAACAAGTCACGTGTTTAGACGCCAAATATCAACTTGTTTTTCTCGTCGGCTGGCTGAGAAAAATGTGACATTTTCGCATTTTAAAAGTAAACCAGCTCATGTAATTTTCCACGAAACTGTTGCCATGCAGAATAAAGAGTACCCTAATGTTCAAAGCTGACAATACGATCAAGTCGAAAATACAACACTGAAATAACTGTATTTAAGCAGTTGACGAGCTTAGTAACTGTTGAAACGTTGTCCTATCATTTAAACTAATTGTTTGTTTTCGAAGACTTTCGACTTTCATTATCCTCTTCAACGCAGATAGCCTAGCTGCCTAGGCTAGCCAAATCCAATAAATAACTTGTCAACTACATCAATCATTCAACACTTTTTTTTCCATTCTTATGAGGGAAGAGTGTGGGGTCGTCCCAGTTCAGCACTTATAGCCACACGGTCATCTCACGTGGTAATGTCTCGCAAAAGGTATCAGCGCCCAACGTGGGGCTCGAACCCACGACCCTGAGATTAAGAGTCTCATGCTCTACCGACTGAGCTAGCCGGGCTGACATGTGATTTAGAAAAACGCAATTTATTCACAATTGGTGTGAATGAGTCGATCTTCTCTGTTTCGTTTGAAGAAGAAGCAGGAAATATATATCAGTTCGAATAGCCTATCAAAGACCTAGGTCTAAAGTATCGATACCTGCTTAGTGATCAAGTTTAAAAAAAGATAGACTCCCTCTCTCCAACTGATATCAGGGGAGGCCTAGGCTAATGAAAGACTAGGAAGAAATATATTTATGTGAGACTTGAAGCATAAATCTGAATCTAAAATAACACCAAGACTTGTAACCTCAGATTTAATTCAGGGAGTTAATTTCCCCAGATTATTAAACAACATTTCTCTTTTTGTTTTAGGGCCGACTAGTAGGATCTCAGTTTTGTCCTCGTTTAACTTTAAGAAAGTATTGCTCATCCACTTATTTATCACCAAAAGACAGATAGTAATGGAGTTTATAGCTGCAGCATCATTTGGTTACAGCAGAGATGTACAGTTCCGTGTCATGTGCATAACTATGGAAACATATTGTGTTCTCTAATGATGTCCCCAAGTAGCAGCATGTATAGTGAGAATAATAATGGACCAAGGCAGCTCCCTTGTGCAACCCCAAAGCTGATGTCATCTTTCTTAGACACATGATCTCCAAACCTGATGTAGAACTTTCTCCCATTGATGTATGTTGTGAACCAGTTTAACACAGAGTCAGAAAGCCCAACTAACTTTTCAAGACGATTTATTAGGATGTCATGATCAATCGTATCAAATGCTGCGTTTAGGTCTAAGAGGACAAGGATTGAGACCTTATTTGCATCCAAATTTAGTCTGAGGTCGCTGAATAGTTTAGTAAGATCAGTTTCAGTGCTGTGGCATGTTCTGAAGCCTGATTGAAATTTCTCCAGGATATTGTTTTCTTTAAGAAAGGAGTTTATTTTCACTAGTAGCCTGCATTTGTCCTGTACAGAAATAAAAATGCATCCATTTACGGTGAAATAGAAACAACATAACATAGTCGTTATACAATGGACAATTGTTCCCTGTCAAATCCGTATATGTGTGAGACAAGGTTTCTAATAAGCACTCAACATTACAGCGTGGCGCTTGCAAATGAAGTGCTGCCATCTAGTGGCATTATTGAGTATCACAGTTTGCCATAGCCCAACAGCAGCGCTCGCACCGTTCGCATTAGAACAAAAGTTACGGGGTGGTGACCATATGTTTATTGTAATTCTTGTGACATTTATTTGAATGTAATGTCATTGCAAACTGCATTGCGATTTTTTATGCTTCTTTGGGGATACAGCAAACAGCGATGTAATGTATATGCCATCCAATGCTTTACTCGTACAGACGACCAGATTAAGCCCATTTTTCAATATATAGCTTGTCTTAGACTTACATAGAATACAAATAAAAACTTTTAAGAAAGGCTGCGTGAACCTCAGGGGGGAAGTATCTTCACATAACATAACTATGCAAAGGTGAGTAAATTGGTACAGACTTCAAAAGGAAAACACAAAAAAACATGCTCGAGAGTTCCCGAACACATTACGATTGCTAGGCCGAATATAAAGGAAGTCCCGCCTATATTGGGCGTGGAATAGTGCTTACCAGAGCCGTTTTTTTCTTCACTGGCTTCTACGTGGTTGGTTTCCTACCCTGTCAGTCAAGGTGATCTCAGCGTGTGACTCGGAAGAAACCATGAACCAACACGTGAAATCATTGTGAGACAGCACGTTTATCATGACCAATTTGATTTTGGATTGTTTGTGGCTTTTAAGACGTATAATTCTGACACGTACTACATGAGGATCCAAAAAGAAATTAGCGACAGGTATCTTGGAGTTCTTCCGAAATAACATTCATCTTGACCTGACTGACAAAACACACGTTCGCCAACTTGGAAAGCTAGCTGGTTAGCTAATAGCGAACTGGTTCGCAAATACAATAAATTAGTATTGCTTGAAGCAGTATGGAAAACATGGATAATCCTTCTGAGGACACCATACAATTTCATGAGGACGAAGAAATACTCGAGGTTATTGATCTAAGTGATACAGAACAAACCCCAGGTGAGTCAACGCACTGGGTTAGCTGTGCTGGAGCTAATATCAACAACTTCTTGCCAACTTCATATAACGGTGATGGTTAACTCGTTAGTGAGTGATTTTCCTTGTGTCACGGATCGTACGGCAGCTACATGTCAGTTAACGTGATTGGAAGTTTTCAAGACACAGCATGTTCGACATTAATTGTCCACTGATTTTGCCATGTTATATTTCAAGATGACCTGGCAGAAGAGTTAGAAGACGTGGACTTCGAAGATGCTGGGGCAGCAGCCGACGACGAGGGTTGGGAGACAGGGGATGAGATGGAGGAAGCTGTAGATGACAGTGAACTCACTTTCTCTCGTCACACTGGTAGGTATACTGACAGCCGCTGGGATTTTTGGTGTTGTGTTTTATCGATTAAGTCTTATTCAAGAGAACCCCTTGTGAACTCTCTAGTTATGTTTTCAGAGTAGTCGTCCTGCTGATATAAAATATCTATATTTATTGAATAATAATAATGATATAATATTTATGTAAAATATATCTCGTATATCTTGATCTGTCATATTTTTAATGTGAATGTTACCCCATCAAAAAGTGTAACATCATCTGTGTTCGTTGTCAGGTTCTGTATTCTGTGTTAGTCTGGACCCTCAAACAAACAGCTTAGCAGTGACAGGGGGAGAAGATGACAAGGCCTACGTGTGGACTGTGAATGATGGAGAGGTGCTCTTTGAGTGCACAGGTATAAGTGTATGTATGTATGTATGTATGTATGTGTGTATGTATGTATGTGTGTATGTATGTGTGTATTATATCTCCGGATTGTCCACTGTGGTGGTAGAATACACACTGTGTATACTGATAGTACTGCACACAAATAATTGATTTTATTCCTGACTTTGTTTTCCCTATGACATCAGGACACAAAGACTCAGTGACGTGTGCCACGTTCAGCCACGACTCCAAGCTTGTAGCCTCTGGAGACATGGGTGGCCTCATCAAAGTGTGGAAAGTGGAGAGCAAGGAAGAGATCTGGTCCTTTGAAGTCGGAGACCTGGAGGTGAGCGACTCAATTCATAGGCTCCAGTTGGCATCTTTTACCTTTTCATTAAAAGTGTATGTGAGAGAAGTAATCGGTTTGAAATGGCTGATGTTTTCTTTCTGTCTCTTTCACTTTCCCCAGTGGTTAGAGTGGCACCCATGTGCCCCTGTCCTGTTGGCAGGCACTGCAGATGGAAATGTGTGGATGTGGAAGGTGCCAGGGGGCGACTGCAAGACCCTCCATGGCCCCGGCTGCCAGGCAACAAGTGGCAAGATCATGCTAGATGGTATGAGTCCGAGGGTCAATTTTAACATGTTCTCTGTTTCCCCTTACTTGTGGAATCAATATTGTTGTTCCTGTAAATATCTTCACTTCAGAAACAGGACCTTAAAATATCAGTAGCCAGTGCATTGTATGGCTGTTAGAAGTGATTCTCTTTACACATGATAGAGTTTGAAATTTTCTCATGAATCAAACACTGTGCCTCTCCAGAAGGTCATGGAGATGTGACAGTGGTCCATGCAATTGTGTTTCTTGTAGTTCAGTGTAGTTTCAGGCTGGATTGCATTGACTGGATTGTTGAGTTAAAGTTAAAACTTCAAGAGAAAAAGGGGGGGAAAAGAATCTCAAGAGACGGGTGTCTCTCTGGTTGTGTGTCTGTATGTATGTTGTCTCTGACAGAAATGTGCTTAGTGCCATGTATATGCTCTGTCATGACCCTTTCCCCCCTTTCTTCTCAGGAAAGCGAGCAGTGGTTGGTTATGAAGATGGCTCAGTGAGACTCTGGGACCTGAAACAGGGCAATGCCATCCACGTTATTAAAGGTGAGCCTCCCCTCTCCTTTATAGCGACATAAGGAACTTTATGACTTGAGTCAGTGCAGCTGAGGAGCTCATTTAACTTGGATGCTCAACTTACTGAGTGGTAAATTGCAGTGACAAGCTTATTTCAACGTTTTCAAGCTGTGTTGATGTGTTAATCCAGTACAGTTACTGGGAGTATTTGCTTTTATTCAATTAGTAGACTCAATTTATTTTGATGAGGTAAACAAGGTAGAATACAACACTATGGAAAGCTAATAAAGATTACACTAATTGCATTTGTTGCATAATTTTTTCATTTTAGCCTGACATGAATGGCAAAATAGCTGGGCAAAGCTGTATATGAAAGGGAATTGTATTTAAATTTAACTCTTAATATATAGAAGTTGTGCATGTTTTGTAATGGAATAAATGTTACTATTTAGAGCCGTCACTTTATTTTATTTTATTACAGGTATTGATGGCCACCAGGGGGCGCTGACTTGCCTTGACACTAACAAGGACGGCTCACTAGTCCTAACGGGCTCTGTAGATGGCCAGGCCAAGCTCATCAACACTATTACAGGCAAGGTAGGTCACCGACTGCTCTCACTGTCTTGAGTCTGAAGGAAATATATTTGAGCTCAGTCAGAAAGGTGTCCAAAGTCAATGCTAGGGTATGCTATGGAGATAATAAGAATGACATACAGTACAGTACTACAATACATACAATAGCTACAGTGCTTGGCTATGAAAGGTGGGCCATCAACTGTGATGAACAGGGGAATTATTTACGCCAGGGGAAGGTAGATATGTTCTTTAATGCAATTGAGTTGTTTTGCTGAATAAAGAAGAGACTTAACTGACTCTGTCATGTCAAATTCTTGCTAGGTTCTATGTGCCTTCTCCATTGAGAGTGTCAAAGCAAAAGACTCCATGATGGATGAGGAGCAGTCCAACTCTGTCGAGTCAGTAGGCTTCTGCAAAGTGTGAGTGAACCACTTATCCGTCTCCCTGTATTTACAATCCCAAGAATCCTGTCCTTCTCACGGAGAAAGTGCAGATGTCCTATTGGCATTGCAGTCATATCATGCTCTTGTATTTCAGTTTGCCCTTGGTTGCCGTGGCTTACCTGGACGGTACCCTGGCTGTCTATGACCTTTCTACTCAGACTCTGAGACACAGGTGTCAACATGAGGTGAGTAGGAAAAACTATTCTGACCGTTATCAATACTTGAACTCCCAACACCTAATAGCCTAAGCCTTTTCAAAGAGATTTCCTGTTAAAAGAGAGGAGAGAAATGCTGATGAGGTTTACATTTTGTCACTCCTTCATAAAGTCATTATTTAGGTATGTGATCGGAGTGTGTTGTGTTGCAAAGTGTAAAGCAAGGAGCTGATTTAATGCCCTATTGTTCACTGGTGGTTTGAGATTGACTGTTTACAACTGCGTCTGTTCAGCTGTGTGGTCACAAGTATACAGTTTATTTCTTAATTATTTGGAAATATTTGGCTGAAGTTAAGTATTAGAAGAGTAAAGAAGGTGTGTGTGTGTTTGTGCGTGTGCCCCCCACAGGCAGGTATAGTCCATCTGCAGTGGGAGGAGTCCTCTTCAATGGTGGCCACCTGCAGCCTGGATGGTGTCGTCCGGCTTTGGGATGCCCGCTCTGGGTCCATGGTGTCCGAGTGCCGTGGGCATGGTGCCGAGATCCTGGACTTCACACTAAACAGGTGGGTCTTGCAATAAACGGGATAACTACTAACAACAATCAACTACTTTTACATGTACTTGTAAAGTTGTAGTGAACTTATGTGTCCACCAGGAGGTGATGGTTGTTTATGATATCTGGTGAGGTCAGCACATTTTTCCTTCATTACGCTTCTTTATGGTATTTGTTTTGTTTTGGATTGCCTTGACAACTAGGAGGCTTTGCCCTGGAGGTATGAGTTGACAACTGCATTCAGTGCCAGAGGGCTTTTTGCAAATGTCACTTCAGTGTGGATGGAATGGCTGAATGATGAAATACTAGTTTCTAATCAGATGTACTGATACCAGTGTCTACAAGACAGTAGTTCTTTAGTTTCGGACGAGATCTCACACTGACAAAAAAGAATGATTGGTATGACATCTGCACTCTGGAATCAAAATGAGTCCCACGCTGCACTCTTGCGCTGGGACCCGCCGGTCCTGCGTGAGCCAGCCTCTAGTCGCATGTTTACCGAAAGAATAATTGGAATGATAACTCCTCTCACTTGAGAACAACCCAGAGGGTCACAGCCTTATCACCATCATTCATTGTGTGATGCTGTCAGGGAAAAGGTCACAACTGTCATCAGGGGAGCCTTACATCACTTGTGTTCAGAACAATGTGTGGGTTTATGGTTGGAAACAGGTTGTGTGAGGCTGGACTGGACACTTGGATGGATGGGTTGAAATGACATGCTTTTCATGTCTGGTTTTTACTGCTGGTGAAAACCACCTCCCTATAGATACCCTCAGAGGGCAGTTTCAGGTCCTGCAGCATAGGCAGACAGCAAGATCAATCTTGGTGTGAGACATGGTCTGTCCCTACATATGATGGCATGCTTCAAGGTTTCAGTGGTAGTTGTGATCAATTCATATGGGACTGAAAAGTTAACATTAACATTGTACCCTCCCTACTTGTCCTTTTTGCGTAAGGAAAGGTCATTTTAGCAGTAGAAGAAAGACATAACTAAACGCTGTACATTGTTGCAATCTCTGTACATGCATTTATCTTATTGCTTTTGTCAACACCTGTATGAAACATTTGGAGAAAACAAATTTGAGATGGATGGATGGAATCATCATTGGTGCATATTATCTGTATATTGCTCCTTCAGAAAGGCATCATGAGAGTTGGTCTGGGAAGATCAATGAAAACTACTAAAAATGATGGTGATGTGTCTTGTGTATTTATGTGACGCTAGAAACCATTGTGTAACTGACTGACTGTCTCGCCTCTCCACAGTGAGGCCTCCATAGTAGTGACCGCAGCAGGAGACCACAAAGCCAAGGTGTTCTGTCTCCAAAGGCCTGACCGGTAGGTAGGGAGGCACCTCCGACAGCCCTGCTCCCGCTCCCGCTCTCCTCCCACCCCTCCAGGAAATGTCACTTGCGTCACACCACAGATCGCTCCGTCGGGGCCCGGAGGATGGGGTTTGCTCATCACAGAGAGATTTCAACACACCAAGCCCACACCTGAGGAAACGCCAAGCCCACACCTGAGGGGACGCCAAGCCCACACCTGAGGGGACGCCAAGCCCACACCTGAGGGGACAGTTCTAGGTCTCTGGCTTATTGTGTTCTTGTCAGGAGTGTTCTTGTGAAGTAAAACCTGTTCACTAGACACATTGGTTTGGAAATCATTTCAAATTCTCTATCATCAAATGGATACAAAATGTGACCAATTGTAATTGCTGTGTTCAATTACAGGAAAAGGAACGGGGATTTATATTTTCATATTACACACTGAAGTTAACTTAATATTATGTGACCTGTTTAACTCACTGTGTGAATATTTGAAATCGCAAACCCCTTTTTAATTGTCACAGTTATTTCCTCATGCTTCATTAAAATATTTTATGAGTGAATTCTGTGTAGGTCTCCTATAAGAAACAAACAGTTTGTATTCATGTCAGACACACGTACACTGATAGCTACATGAAACATTCAAGTGTAGAGAAAATGTAATGCTTAAGTAAGCCTTTCGATTCACCTGTTTAAATATCTGCTACGTGAAGTGATTGGAACAGACTGGTTTGAAGCTTGTCAGATTAGATGGTTCGTTTTATAATAGGGCGCTTTGGCACGCTAGCTGACTTGCTCTATTCTGTGACTCAAGTGCCTGCAGCTGCTGCCAGAGGCATTTCTACACTTCTGAATGCTGGAACAGCGGTGTGGAGCCATAAATATATCGCATATGAACATTTTGGGAGAAATGAGCTACGTCAGATGGCCACGAATGTTTGTAGTCAAATATGAGGAATTCTCAAATCTTGCATTTAATTTGTTAACACGTAACACATAAATGGGTGTAAGTAGATGTAACATGGTTTAACAAAGTGAGATTCTTACCGCTCCACTTTTACCAAATTGCATTGAGCCATCCATCAGACAGTCACTTTTGTTGACTTGCACCACAGCTCTTGTGTGTGTGTGTGTGTGTGTGTGTGTGTGTGTTTAATACAGTGTCCTGTAGAAGATTGTGACAGCTGTTTGTTAAACAAGCTTGACCAGAAACGGCTGCAATCACACTCCTCTGCATGTAGATAAAAGCATGCTACGCTATAGCCCTGACCAGGGTCGCGATCGAAAAGTGGGTCGCGGAGTTTGTGTTCCTTCTACTGTCAATAGAAAGCTTCTCAAAGTTCTTTATCACCAGTTGAAAGCAGTCCAAAGCAATCATTGTTCCAAAGCATTATATTAGCTTTCCATCTAAAATGTTTTTCTAACGAATGTCAGAAACATTGTGTCTTCAAGGCTTTGTGTGGTTTTAAGTGCTCTAGCAGAGTTTCTGAGTGTTGATAAGTTAAGTTCTGCTTTCGACGTCTTAATAAAAGAAAGTGTTGCTGCATTAGTCTTATTTGGCCTTGTGACTTTAGCGACTCTGGTCAGGCTTAGCTTATCTAACTAAGCCTACTTCATCATGTCTAGCATATATGCTTCATAATTCAAATGACAGTGAACTTAACTGTGTGATACATAGATAATGTGTCATGTGTTTGCGTTACAGCAAGGGATAAAAGTAGGCCTTATGTTTATGTAGTATATATTTTATGGTTTGAATTCTTGGCTATGACATTTAGGTTCGGAAGGATCATGGGAATCATTTTAACACACCAAGCCCACACCTAAGGGGACAGTTCTAGGTCTCTGGCCTAATGGGTTCTTGTCAGGAGTGATCTTGTGAAGTAAAACCTGTTCACTAGACACATTGGTTTGGAAATCATTCCAAATTCTCTCTTTTTTTATCATCCAACAGATACAAAATGTGACCTATTGTATTTGCAGTGTTCAATTACAGGAAAAGAAACCGGGATTTATATTTTCATATTACACACTGAAGTTAATTTAATATTATGTGACCTGTTTAACTAACTGTGGATATTTGAAATCGCAAACCCCTTTTTAACTGTCACAGCTATTTCCTCATGCTTCATTAAAATATTTTATGAGAGAATTCTGTGTAGGTCTCCTATAAGAAACAAACAGTTTGTATTCATGTCAGACACACGTACACTGATAGCTACATGAAAAATTAAAGTGTAGAGAAAGTTTAATGCTTGAGTAAGACTTTCGATTCACCTATCTGCTACGTGAAGTGATTGGAATAAACTGGTTTGAAGCTTGTCAGATTAGATGGTTTGTTTTATGATAGGGCCTTTTTTCACTCTAGCTGACTTGCTCTATTCTGTGACTCAAGTGCCTGCAGCTGCTGCCAGAGGCATTTCTACACTTCTGAATGCTGGAACAGCGATGTGGAGCCATAAATATCTCGCATATGACCATTTTGGGAGAAATGAGCTACGTCAGATGGCCACGAATGTTTGTAGTCAAATATGAGGAATTCTCAAATCTTGCATTTAATTTGTTAACACGTAACACATAAATGGGTGTAAGTAGATGTAACATGGTTTAACAGTGAGATTCTTACCGTTCCACTTTTACCTAATTGCATTGAGCCATCCATCAGACAGTCACTTTTGTTGACTTGCACCACAGGTCTTGTGTGTGTGTGTGTGTGTGTGTGTCAAACTGTCTACTGTAGGAGATCGTGACAGCTGTTTGTTAAACAAGCTTGACCAGAAACGGCTGCAATCACACTCCTCTGCATGTAGATAAAAGCAGGCTACGCTATAGCCCTGACCAGGGTCGCGATCGAAAAGTGGATCGCGGAGTTTGTGTTCCTTCTACTGTCAGTAGAAAGCTTCTCAAAGTTCTTTACCACCAGTTGAAAGCAGTCCAAAGCAATCATTGTTCCAAAGCATTATGTTAGCTTTCCATCTAAAATGTTTTTCTAACGAATGTCAGAAACATTGTGTCTTCAAGGCTTTATGTGGTTTTAAGTGCTCTAGCAGAGTTTCTGAGTGTTGCTAAGTTAAGTTCTGCTTTCGACGTCTTAATAAAAGAAAGTGTTGCTGCATTAGTCTTATTTGGCCTTGTGACTTTAGCAACTCTGGTCATGCTTAGCTTATCTAACTAAGCCTACATCATGTCTAGCATATATGCTTCATAATTCAAATGACGGTGAACTTAACTGTGTGATACATAGATAATGTGTCATGTGTTTGCGTTACAGCAAGGGGAAAAAGTAGGCCTTATGTTTATGTATATTTTTTATGGTTTGAATTCTTGGCTATGACATTTAGGTTCGGAATGATCATGGGAATCATTTTAACACACCAAGCCCACACCTGAGGGGACAATTCTAGGTCTCTGGCCTAATGGGTTCTTGTCAGGAGTGATCTTGTGAAGTAAAACCTGTTCACTAGACACATTGGTTTGGAATGGTTTACATGGTTTAACAAAGTGAGATTCTTACCGCTCCACTTTTACCAAATTGCATTGAGCCATCCATCAGACAGTCACTTTTGATGACTTGCACCACAGGTCTTGTGTGTGTGTGTGTGTGTGTCATACGGTCTCTGGAGTAGGAGATTATGACAGCTGTTTGTTAAACAAGCTTGACCAGAAACTACTGCAATCACACTCCTCTGCATGTAGACAGGGATGGGTTACCGAATGGGCCTACCGGGCCCGGGTCCAGGGGCCCATGAGCTCAGGGGGCCCCTAAGCCAGAGCCTCTGCGTGAAGTCGCTGTTAAGCATCTCTTATTTGTGGTTGAAAGAGGTGTATTTTGTGAATTTGCTGTTGGCTTTAATTGAGTGTACATGCGCTGTCTTAAAACATTTGTATGTGTGCTGTAAATCCTATTGATGTACAGGTGAATTTAGTTATTGTGCTGTTGAAAAAAAATGTCATTACATTTAAGTAATGTTTAGCGAGTGCGTGAAGTTGGGGCTTTTACATGTCCAGGCCCAGGGGCCCATGGTTTCATAATCCGTCCATGCATGTAGATAAAAGCAGGCTAAGATGTAGCCCTGACCAGGGTCGTGATCGAAAAGTGAGTCGCGGACTTTGTGTTCCTTCAGAACTTTAATGAATTTTGTAGAAAATATATGAACAGTAACCTCAGCATTTATTTTTAAATGGAAAAACGCCGTTGTTATGCCCCAATCTCAAAGGGAGCTCTCGAAAAGAGACAAAGTTGTGCGTGAGTGGCAGATGCTAACCTACTGGTGGGCTAGTTGAATCTTTGTGTCAAAATTCATAATTCTATCAGAAAAGTAAAACGTTTAGCTATAGCTAATTATAATTACTGTTATATTGCTGGGTACAGTATTTTCTTGTAATATGCAGTTATATGACTGAGATAGCTATATTCTAGATGATAGTCTAGAATGACTTCCCTGATAAAACGCCAGTGGACCACTGTCATCCCTCCAGGGGCACAGCTGGCTATTGGCCTTTTTCTCATCGGTTTTTGGGCGATCCGCTGGTGAGTTACAGACGCACGCCACACCATTTTGCCAGTCGGTTTCAAAACCATTCTTCTTGACTCATTTATACTTCTTCAGTCATTTTCACCAGCCCTTAACCTTTTTATAGATGTTGCTAGTGCGTAATGTAAGTCTTTCATTGACAAGTCCAAACAGGCCCCGCCCCCACCTGTCAAACTAACATTTCACAATCAAGTAGGCCTGTCCTCACTACGAAAGACGTTCAAATCTGCCAGTCCTGTGCTGCAGCAAAAGGCCACAGCGCCAATTACACTGTGGACATGTCTCCACCCCTTTTTTCTGTCACCAGTTTCATTGACACCACTTTTGACAACTGAAAATAAAATGTTCCTACTGTCAATAGAAAGCTTCTCAAAGTTCTTTATCACCAGTTGAAAGCAGTCTGAAGCAATCATTGTTCCAAAGCATTATGTTAGCTTTCCATCTAAAATGCTTTTCTAACGAATGTCAGAAACATTATGTCTTCAAGGCTTTATGTGGTTTTAAAAGCTCTAACAGAGTTTCTCAGTGTTGCTAAGTTTGGTTCTGCTTTCCACGTCTTGATAAAAGAAAGTGTTGCTGCATTAGTCTTATTTGGCCTAGTGACTCTAGCAACTCTGGTCAGGCTTAGCCTATCTAACTAAGCCTACTTCATCATGTCTAGCATATATGCTTCATAATTCAAATGACAGTGAACTTAACTGTGTGATACATAGATAACGTGTCATGTGTTTACGTTACAGCAAGGGATAAAAGTAATCCTTATGTTAATGTTTATATTTTATGGTTTTAATTCTTGGCTATGACATTTAGGTTTGTAATGATCATGGGAAATTGCAGGGCCCAAGGCTAGGCCAGTTGAGAACCACTGCTATACATGATAGACAGAGGCCCCACTGTTTACACCAAACCACCAAAAAGTTTTTGGTGGTTTTTTTTTACACCAAAAACTTGGCTTCTTCTCTGAAGACAAAAATGTTCTTTCAGTAAACTAAGTTACGTAGGTGTTTCAACATCACTTCAAAATTGGCCAAGCTTTCCATGTTTCAGACAGATATATTTGAGGTGTATATTGAGGGTCAGAGTGACAGGAGTGTATAATGAGACGTGGGCCTAAACTGACTAGGCAAATAAAATAACATAAACATCTCAGCCTGTTCGGTTACCAAACAGGCTGAGACTAGACTGCTCATATCCATACCAAAGCTAAGCAATGTCTGATCATTTCTGGTCCTGGAAAAAAAGGAAACATAATTCAAGAGACATAATTTAATATGCCACGGAGCTACAAAATCACAGTGTTGTCACCAGTGTTGTTTTAATGTTTTAACTGATAATGTTTTAAAATATAGGGAAGAGAGAACCTCAGTGCAGATTTCAATTTCAGGATCCCCAGCATCGGTCCTCACCTCCATTGTATTAACTTCTCCCATCTAAATGTGGTCTTAGTGGATAGGGGGCAAGCTTCTGAACACACGACTGAAACTGAACCTGACCTGGTTATATGTCAGCCTTTCGGTCCTGTTTGCTGGACCATATCATCAGATTTAGATCCTGTTTGTGGTTTATGAGAGTGTCCCGTTCTTGTTCAGTGTGTGTGTGTGTGTGTGTGAGAGAGAGAGAGAGAGAGTGGTTCTGCTCCAGTTGACAGGGGTTGTCTGGTCCTGTGTCTGGTCACCTCTGGTTGAGAAGGACATGCTTCCCCTTTAAGGTGCACGGAGCGGAGCGGAGCGAGGCTTCTCCCTCTCTGCCGTGTCTCAGATGCAGAGGAGGGGGACGGCACGTTGTCTGTCCGTCCAAACAGAAACTATTATTCCCTCTTCGCACGGCTGAATATAATAACGTCACAGAATAAGGCAGGTGACGGTGCCAACATCGGGGACCCCAAGAGGAGCTTTGTCCTATTGTTTCTGAGGAGACCAGAGAAGGCTTGAGTGAAGTTGATTGGTTGGGTCTCTCAGCTTATGTTCTGATCTGTGTCTTTATAGAATGAGGTGAGTTAATTTCCCATCATCCCGTCTATCCTTTGTTCAGTATGATGGATATTAGTTTTATTAAGTTTGAGTTGGGAGTCTCAAGCACCTTTTTTACTTCATTTTGATTAATTAACAAGGACCTAGAAAACGGCTGACATTATTCTGCTCTGCACCAACTGATGTAAATGTCTCTGGTTTTAAATTTCAATATTTCTTCTATGAAAACAAAACAAATTAAGCTAAATATATTTCTGAGTTCAAAATTTGAAAATGTTTTTATTTGAGCTAAAACAAACAAAGCTTTACTAAAACAAACTAAAACATTTACATAACCCATAATGAACTTGATGTTTTATTGAGACCTGTGCCATGTCTCAGCCATCAAATATACACGGTGTCTGCACTGGAAAGGTTATGGCTTAAAGTGTTACATTTATGTATGTGTGCCCTCTTGGGAGGAAACATTGTGTTCTCCGGGCAGTAAATGTACAGCCAGACGCTCATTGGAGAGGAACCTACTGTGACACCTGTCCGCTAAGCTACAGAATAATCATGCGTGTCTCTCTCACACAATTAGCAGTGGCCTGCCAAAACAATACCGTCACGGTGAATGAGAGGGACATTGGAAAAAATAGCCACCTGAATAATGAAAGAGCTGCTAGGGTGACTCATTGTCTGCTGATGTTGCTGCTCATACAAACATCAGAAGCCTTGTAATTGATATCTTCTGTGTGGGGAACCTTTGTATTGTAGCCAGACCGTTCACAGTTCTCAAATTAATGAAATGTACAGAACTTGAGACTTCCTGTTTTCAGTTAAACTACACCGGCTTTATGATTCAACATTTCAGGAGATGCATCACCTTTACAGTCCTAAATTGTAAATTAGTCATCAGTCAATTGCTCTATCAGCATTTCTGGCCAGTTATGTAAACAGATTTAGCAGTTTATTGACATTTTATTTGATTGACGTTGTGTTTCACAGCTGGACACTAAATGCTGATTGCGTGACATCCTACTTAATCTAGCCCTAGATGAGTGCCTAGATTGATGGGGTGATGCTGAGGCCATAAGGGCTGAGGAGTCTCCACGGCGATGGAGCTCAACGCCTCCGGTGGGGGCGACTCAGACAGCATGCAGGGGCAGCTCATCTACTCCATCACCATGCCTCTATCCAGCACCATCATCCTGGCCAACCTGCTCATCATCCTGGCCATCGGCTGCAACCGGCAGCTGCACACCACGCCCAACTACTTCTTCCTGAGCCTGCTGGTGGCAGACCTGGGCACCGGCGTGGCACTGCCCTTCATCCCCTGGATGGGCCTGAACCGCCCGCTCAGCTTCGGCTCGTGCCTGCTGGTGCACGTCCTCCCCAACTTCCTGTTCCTGGCGTTCCTGTTCAACCTGGTGATGGTGCACTATGAGCGGTACCTGAGCATCGTGAGCCCGCTGCGGCACCGCTCGCTCTGGGTGCACCGGCACTTCCCACTGGCCCTGCTGGCGCTCTGGCTGCCACCGCTGCTCTTTGCCCTGCTGCCAGCGTTCGGTTGGAACAACCGGCGTTCTGGACGAGCCTGGACCGGGTGCTGCCGCCCGGGTGTGGCCCAATTAGACGACGGCACCGGGCCCACCGGGGGTGGCACCGGCACCGGCGCCGAGCGCAACTGCTCGCTGTCAGACGCCAGTGCCGCTGGTGGTTCGGGCGAGCGCTGTTGCACGTACAGGCATATCTTCCCCAACGCCTTCATCTACCTGGAGGTGTACGGCATCCTGGCACCCGCCATCCTGTCCATCGCGCTGATGACGGGACGGGTGCTGTGGATCACACGCGGCCAGCTGAAGGACATCCGCCGGCTGCAGCGCTCTGTGGCGGGGCGAGGTAGGAGGCAGCTGGGCTTGGACCTGCGCTACGCGCGCTGCGTGGCGGCCGTCTCGCTCACCTTCCTGGCCTGCTGGGTGCCTTACATCATATACACCCATGTGGGCGTGGCCTTCCTCATGCGACCCGGCGCCCGGGGCAACCACACTGCCCACATCGTGCTTTCGTGCGCGGGCGTCGGGGGCATGGCCGTGGTGCCGCTCGTGCTGGGCCTCGCCAACCGAGAGTACACCGACCCAATACGGAAGTTTTTACGCAAACTCCACAACCGCTGGCGGCGGAGGAGGTGGGATGGTGAGAGCATTGCCCTGTGATGCTGTTCCCAGATTATGTCATGTGAATTTCTTCACAGGATTCTGAAGCAAGAGTATCAGGAAGTGGTATGGAGGATTATAAAGTTGGTTGTGGATAGCTGATTGGGGAAGTACCTATTTTTTTACAAACTTCAATGGAAAAATATAAACAATAAAACAATGCATCGAATATGAACAATTTGGGGCAAGACAAAGGGATGTTGTCTTTTTTCTCCTCTTGTTTCATGACAAACTATAGGATGACTAACGAGATGACAGGTTATTTTTAGAAACCGCTATTGAACCCAGGATTTGAAAACCATGCTTTAAACTATAAACCTCTTAGTTTAAAACAACTTCTCAGTGGGAGAACATATTTATGCGAAAAATGCTAGCAGTGATGAACTGATTCGAAAGCTGTTTACATGAACACATTTTCCAAAGAAAGAAATAGTTTATTAACATAGAGAGGGACTGGTGGGAGGCCCATGACTAACGCTGAATGTGTGACATGGTTGGTGAGGTTAGAGACACTGCTTCTGTAGTTTTAAATCTTGGGTTTCAGTGTTTGACACCGGGACAGTTCTGTTATTAACATATCTGTTTGGAGTTTCCATTGTTATAATTTATTGAGCATGTCATGTCACTCGTTAGATTTACCCTCTTATCTTAGGTTTACCTCTCATCTTAGTGTCATGATTCAAATAATACACTCCATGTTTCATGTTCCTCGTGCTTTCTCAGTGGATTTGTGGAGCAGAAAGGAGAATAGCCTGGCATGTAATGTTGGCATATAAGCCATTAATAACCCTTGTGTGTGTTAAAGAGAGAAACACAATAACTTAACATGTTTGGAGAAGCGGGACAGACTGAGAGTAAACACCTCCAGTTCTGTGTGTGTGTGTGTGTGTGTGTGTGTGTGTGTGTGTGTGTGTGTGTGTGTGTGTGTGTGTGTGTGTGTGTGTGTGTGTGTGTGCATGTAAATGTTGAAAATACATTTCTCTGATAGTGTGTTGTTCAACCAAATCCTAATCCAAATCATTCCTTGTTTTGTGTGAGATATTTGAGTGGCAGACAATAACCAACTATACTATAACTATAACCAACAGTTGCATATTGCATTTTCTTGTTCAGGCCAGTGTTGAAATGAATGCTTCATCATTGACTCAGATACTGCAGTTGTGGTCTGACTTCTTACTCTGAGGCTCAAAGAGGAAGGAAAGTTTGGTAGGGGGCTGTGCTGTGAGATATGGTTGTTTACCTTACGTGCTGGGAGAGAATGTGTGTATGTCACGTGTATCGGGCTCTAATAGGTCCATTACGCACAAGAATGCTCTAATTCTTTGAATGCGCTTTTCTGAAGACAAGAGAGGAAGACTGAGTGGCACAGGAAGAGTGTGATCAAGAAAGAGAATGACGAAAGAGAGGAAAGAATGCAAAAATCTAAGGAGAAGAGGAAAAGAAAACAGTTAGAGGAGCGGTCAGATGGGACTGGGCAGTGTTCCAGACACTCTGCGGAGCATCATCTTCAGACTTATCATCATCATCATCATCGCTTGGAGTTTAACCAGAAACCTACTTTGTGCTCGCCAAAGCTACACACAGGACACCGTTGTTTCCCTGCTTGACTGAGCGTGCTATAAACTTCAGAATCGTCCCACACACACACTGTGATTTCCTTGGGCTGATCTATCAGGCCCTGACTGAAAGATATGCGTGGCTTCGATAAACACCATCAAACCAAAATACTGTTCCTCTTAAACATGCTGATACATAAGAATTACTTTCAGCGATGGTGGTCTTAGGATTCAAAGAAAATAAGGCTTTCTTAGACAGCAGTCTAAATGTACTTGTACATCTCAAGAATATATATTTAGGAATGAAACAGACAAAAGCCAGCAGTGACATTAGACTTCAGGTCTTAGATCAGTTTAGAATTTATTGTTCAGATTGCACAAAGACATTGTGGCATGACTAAAAGAAAACCGGCCATGGGACAGATTCAATGAACAGAGGAGAATGATTAATGATAATGATTTTTTCCCCCGGTGAGCCACACAAACTTGCAGCCATGTAATGAGGCTTCTCCTCGACACAGGGGGGTGGGACATGGATTTTTTATGAGTCAGCAAAGTAAGAGCTTTCGGAGATCACTGCGCCGTCCTTCACTTCGATTTTGATGAGCAGGCCTTTCTTGGGTTTGTTTTTAGAAATCTGAACAAGAGACGAAATAACACAGGGGAATGTTGAAATGGCAGGGGCTGCACCTGGTAGACATTTCGGCATGCAATTTTCATCAGCAGAACAGCATAGATAGAATAACTGGAAACGATAGAATACTTTTTTTATTTTGACAACAGAATTCAAAGTCTTACACTATGCTGATACACGTCTCTCCATTACATCCCTGAAGGAAGTTAGCTTAGCTACGTCACGCTCATGTCCATCCATCCTGCAGAGAGAAAAGACAGTGTGAACAATTGAGGGAAAAAAGCACAGCTACAACATGATCTCCACTGCTTGCCAGACTTCCCTTTAAACCTTAAATCTTTACCTGCATCCAAATGCTCAGAGGTGTGTAGCTAATATTTTATGCCTTTTAAAGTTCAATTAATTTTCTGTTTAATTTTGTATTTATTGTATTTATTAACACATTGTGGCTTGTTAAGTTCAATTAAGAAACAAGCATGATTAGCCATCTGGTCAATGAGGTCAGCAGCTCCGTGTTTCTCTCCTGGTCAGTACCTCATCTCCTCTCCTTCCAGGAGCTTCCTGTAGGTGGCGATCTCGATGTCCAGTGCCAGCTTGAGGTTCATGAGCTCCTGGTACTCGCGCACCTGGCGTGCCATCCCCTGCTTGGCCTTGCGCATCGCCTCCTGCAGCTTTGTAATGTGGTCCTGCGCATCGTCTAGAGCACCCTCAGCCTTCTCCTCAGTCTGGGTGATCTCCAGCTCCAAGGTCTCTTTCTGTCGGAGAGAGAGAGACATAGAGAGAGGGGTCAGAGGGGGAGTCCTTATGTAGATCTCACTGTTTGGAGCCTGCTATAGTGACCTCTCTAAGACTCAATGCCTGATCGTTGTAGGGTGCATCAAGATATGGACAGGTGTTGAAATGATGACAGAAGGATTGTGGATGGTGGTCTACAAATTCCAACAATCAATCAAAACTAAAGTTTTCCACTGGAACAGTGTTGATACCTATTCATATTTGGTAAAGGTTATTGCATGCATGAGAGAAATTATCTGTTGAGACTACAGTCTACGATGTTGTTGGATGCAGTTAATGAAAGGCTTTAGGCCAGACTTCACGGGGTCGTATGTGTTCAGTGGTTGAGTCTTACCTTCTTCTTCTGGGCTTCCAGCTCATGTTTCAGCCGCTGGATCTGCCTCACGAGGTCAGACATCTCCTTCTTGCTATCGCGTAGGTCATCCTCAAACTTCCCAGCCTTCAGAGCCATAACATCCATCTAATAAGAGAGAGAGAGAGAGAGAGAGAGAGAGAGAGATCGGTCAATTCTTCATCTATGGAGGTGAGATTACAAGGATCAAGAATAACTTTGAATCGTTTCATTCTCACAGGTTCCTTCACTTTTCAATTAAATGTGTTATCAAATTATAACGAATGTCTAGAAACATCTAAGCCTAGAGCAGCGAGGGAATACACCTACTAACAATTAAGTACACTACAATGACATCACTGTACCTTAGTATAGCTTAGTACATACTTGCCAGCTGGCAGCTGGCAGCTGGCAGTGGAAGGCCTTGAGGCACTGTCCCTATGTGACCCTACCTTCTTCTGGTTCCACTGCTCCACCTCCTCTCGACTGCGGGCCGCCATGTCTTCGTACTGTTTCTTCACTGCTGCCACTATCTCATCCAAGTCCAGATCAGGAACGCTGCTGGCCTTCAGCATGATCTTCTCTTTGACGATCATTGATTCCAGCTCTTTGATTTCCTGTGGTGCGGGAGACAAAGAATCCATGGCTCTAGTCAGATAGTCTCTTTGGCTTAGGAAGGTTCCTAACGGAGTGAAATGACCCGGAAGTATCTAAGTGGCAGCCATGATAAGAGCTGGTTGAATTCTTGAACTGCTAAGGAAAGGTGCTTCAATGCTTCGTTTCTTATCTCCTTTAGCATACGCTACACTGGACCATCCTTTATGAAAGAAAGGAGATAATGCCGTCCACAATTCTATGCGGCAGCAACATTTAAAGACCAACATCAATAACATCCGATGGCGCATAATTATATAATAAAAGTGTAGTGGGATTCTCTTAGCCCTGTGGTGGTCTTTCTCTGTGTGCTTATGAATTTTCCTTCACATCCTGCCTTGACCTAATGGCGTTTTCTAGGGTTAGGAGGTGAAGGAAATTTGGGTAGAAAGATTTTTTTTTAACTATCCGACCGCAAGTCAGGGAAGGGTTGAGGTTGGGGGCCCTAACAAGGGCGTCTGTTATTGGTCAATAAATCTGTAACTGTTGTGCTTATTGGCTGAGACTGACCTCTTGGTAAGCCAGTTTCAGGAACTCTAGTTCATTCATCAGCTCCTCGAGCTCCATTTCCAGTTCCACTTTCTGTAGGAAGCCCTCATCAACGTCCTATCACAGCCAAACAAACAAACAACAAACCTTATTTACTCCTGACAATGGAATGGAATGAAAATTTGCACATTTTAATTCAACTTTGTCCAGGTCATTTGAAAATATCACACAATTCTTAGGCAAAATTAAACCTATTTTTTTCCTAACTTTTTCAAACCTTAACTCACTGAGTTATAAATCACCACCACATTCTATATAAATGTCCTGACTGACAGCCCTCACAGCCCCTAAGACCCTCCCACATTCCCAGCACTCACCTTCTTGTTGATCACAAAGTCATTCTCTGTGTCCATCTTCTTCTGCAGCTCTTCCTCAAACCTGCAGAGACACATTCAAGGCCTTTTGTCAGAGGTCATGTCATTGTGAGCACCACTATAAGCACCATGTTGCCAGTGACTCATGACCAGGAAAGAGACTGGGCTTCGACGACAAAGAGGTCAGGAAAAAAAAAAAAAAAAGTCTCACTGTGAGTAGAAACAGACAGAGCTCCAGAGACGACACGAGCCGAATGGAAACATGCACTGGATGGATGGTTAGTGAAGGTGCAGGGTTTACTGATGGCCTGCAGCAACAACTCAGGCCCTTCTGCTTTTGTAAGGCGGGGTTGGGGGGGGGGGGGTGTTTGGGGCCTGGGGGCTGGGAGTGGTTAAAGCAGAAGTGTTGGCGTGTGTATACACACAGACATAACGTAGTGCATTCCAGATCTGTTCCGCATCTTTGCTCGTCTCTTACATGGGGATCAAGGGAGAGCAACCTTACGTAATGTGGTCAGGATGGGCACTGGGGACAATTCAGTGGGGTGCTCTTCAGGAATACTGATTGTGCATTAATCATTAAACTGGCTGCACTGATATTTCTAAAATAAACAAATCACATAATTCTTATAAATTAAATAGATGGATTGGGGGCAGAGCTGGATGACTAATCCACAAGAATACATCAGAGCCCCATGCTTAGGAAAAAGGGGTTGGTGGATTGTAGGAATTCCCATTTTGATCCATTTGATCCACAGGAGTGTGCTCACTTAAAAGTGTAATTGTGGCAACAGGCTTATGGTGAAAGTGTGTATCTGGGGCAGGGAGAAACTTCAGGTGTAACCTCCTAGTCAATGGGCCCATGGACACTGACAGGACAGGACCATTTGGGGGGAACAGGAAGAGTCAGAACAGCAAATCAGCAAATCAGCATTCAAAGGAACTAAGAAAACCACATCTATGATGATAATGATGATGGTAACAGTGCTAACAGTTTATATACAAGTAATTACTCCAACAGATATACTCAATAACAGTGATAAAAACAACAGTGAAAATGCGATCAATCAAGCAATGAAAACAAGGCTCACTTTTCACGGGTCTGCTCCACTTCATCCTGACTGCGCACCAACTCCCCCTCCAGCTTCAGTCTGTCCAGGTCCAGACTTTGGATCTGTCGGCGCAGGTTGGTGCTCAACGCGGCCACGATTTCATCGATGTTGCCCTTGTAGCTCTCTTGCTCCAGGAGAATCTTCAGTTTGGTCTCAAGCCTTTTGTTTTCCTGCTCCAGGTTGCGCACCTGATAAAGCACAATTAGAAAGTCAATGGGCTGTCTTGATTTACCTCTTGTGAACAAAATGAGGAATAGTACCTACAAAGTAATTCAGAATGGAATGGGGGTTTGTTGGGTATGCTTCGGGCGTGGTTGTGTGTGTTTGTGGGGTGGGGTGGGCTACGTTCTGTGTTACATACTTTTCACCCAAACAGAAATTCCTGCAATAATATACTGTCTGCAATGTATAAAATGCTGGAACACAGACTGTTGATTTTCAGTACATCAAACAATCCAACAGGAGCTAAGCCTATAGATCGTATGTGGTGCTGTCTTACACCAGAAATACACCACATCTATTTTTGCATAAACTAGGCAACACCCTTGATCTAACCATGGGCTATATGCTGCTAATGTAAAATCACAGGACATGCACCATTATACGTATGCACCACTACAAAATAAACTTGATAGAAGACAACGGGCCATAAAGTGTAACAGTAAATCCCTTGGTGATGAAACAAATAGACAACTATATGTTTCTTTGGATGCAGAAAAATACACTGTGGTAGTAGCACAGTTCACTACAAATTGAAATTACAGAAATTTGAATTGTGACTGTGTGAAACGTTTCAATATTTATTTTGATGAAAAGTTTACAGATAGACTTGTGTCTAAAATAAACAGATACAATCTGCAGTCTCTAAATTACTTTGCTTCCTGAAAACTTAAAGCGTACTCACTCTGTCAATAAATGTAACGAACTTATCATTCAGTCCAACCATCTGATCCCTCTCATTGGTCTTCGCATTCTGGTCAAGGAGGTCCACCTTTGTGTGGATGGGGTTGAGCAGGTCCTTCCTGGCCGGCGTCATGCTGGGGTACCCTCTGGAAGGACCTACGCTGTATGATTGGCTGCTGAAGCCTCCTTGTTTTTTGATGCTAGTCATGTTTGCTATCTTCACAGGGTCAGTGTTGGCAGGAGTGCTCTGGGCAGACAAATGGCATGGAAGAGAACCTCACCTGCTTATGAAGGTGGAGCGTGGGCCTCCCCTAATGAATTATGCATAAAAAAGTGGAAAATCAAAAAAAGGTGAATGTTGGCGAAACTACAGGTTCTCCCGGTTGGATGGGAGTAGCCTATAATTAAGTCGAGCTCTTTGACCCCCGGATGGGTGGGCATGTATAAATAGGATTCTTGCATTGACACCTCATTCCACAACAGGTAACTGTTTTAGAAGTGTCACTTCCATCCTTAAGCAGACAGGTTGCAATGTCTCGTACTAGCTCCGCAAGTATGTTCGGTGGGGCCGGGGGAAGAGACTCCCGGGCTTCTGTGTCCACTCTGAGGGGTCTCCGGAGCGCTCTGCGCCCCGACTCCCGAAGAGATGGCGACAACTATGCCTCGACCCCCGCCGATGACAAGCAGACCATGAAGGGCCTGAACAATCGTCTGTCCGGCTACCTGGGTCGGGTGCGGCAGCTGGAGAAGTCCAATGACGATCTGGAGGACAAGATCATAGACATTTTGAAGAGGAGAGGAAAGACCACCGATCATGACTGGAAGGAGATTGAGAAACCTCTGGTTGATCTTAAGAAGCAGGTAATTGACAAAATAACTCTAGTCCTTGTCTACAGATAAATGTACCACTGTGGAAATAGCAAAGGCAACGATAGTATTTGTAATCCTCTCCTTACACGAATATGCTGTGGCCTACTATGATTCCTTGCAGGTGCGCCAAAAGACCTTGGAGAATGCTCGTCTTATTCTGCAGATTGACAACAGCAAACTGGCAAACGAAGATTTCAAAAACAAGTAAATTATAATTTAGAATGTTATGCTCCAGTAACCCCGATGATTATCTTGTAGACGAGTAATGTAATAACAAAGTTTTAATCTCTGATATTTTTTCATGGTCGCAATAAATTCCGCAACATATATCAACATCTGGACACAGATATGTTATTTTTCAAACCATTTGGCGAGTATTGCTGACCCGTGTTAATTTACAGGATGGAAACTGAGCTGCTTGTGCGTCAGCATGTGGAGCGGGACCTTTCCGACCTGCGCAAAGTCATCGATGACACCCAGCTGTCTAAGATGCAGCTGGAGAGTCAGATCGAGGCCGTCAAAGAGGAACTGGCTTATCTCAAGAAGGATCACCATGAAGTAAGTTAGTCACGAACATTCAATACGCTCTTACATCCAATATTTTCGTATCTCTCACCTTTAACTCTGTCTTTTCTACCATCCTAGGATGTGATGGCGCTGCGTCAGAAAGTAAAGGAGTCTGACGTTACCGTGGAGATGGACTCACCTGACTCTACCCTGGCTGACACCCTCAACAAGATCCGCGGGCAGTATGAATCGGTTGCCGTGAAAAACCGCGACGAGACTGACACCTGGTACAATAAGAAGGTATTCTTCATCACACGCATTTCATCTGAGTATTTGCAAAGAACGCCTGATATAAACGAAAATGTTTCCTGGCACTGTTGAAAAATTGCTTTTACAGAACACTTTTAAAATACGGCACAATATATTCATGTATATATCCTCTCTCTCTCCCAGTTTGATAACATCAAGGTTGAAGTGGCAAAAAATACAGAGAGTCTCCAGTCCAACAAGAATGAGCTAAATGACCTGCGTCGCCAAAAACAGCTCCTGGAGATTGATGTGCAGTCTATGAACAGTATGGTAGGCTGCATCAGCCTACACTGTACTACATCTGCAACACACACACACACACACACACACACACACACACACACACACACACACACACTCAAAACAAGCCCTCTCCACGTCTACTTTTGCAGTGCATACACCTCGCAGATACGCACCCACAGAGAACTAGCTCTGTTTAATACTCTAGCAAGCCATTCAGATACATTCAAACTCACAAGACACACACACTCATACCTCACACATTTCTTTCTTCCGCTGTAGCACATCTCTCTGGAGGAGACCATCCAGGACACAGAGGGCCGTTACGGCCGTGAGCTGGCCCGCCTCAACCGCCTGCTGCAGCAGCTGGAGAGCGACCTGGGCCAGGTCAGGGACCAGGTGGAGCGGCAGTCTGAAGACTACCAGGCACTGCTCAGCGTCAAGATGAAGCTGGAGGCTGAGATTGAGAGCTACCGCAGCCTACTGGAGGGCATCGACGACGAGTGAGGACGCAACCCTCCCCCTCGCCCTCACACACACACACACAGGCACACACTGAGACATAAGAGTGACATAACCTTGTCATAAACATGTCATAGTTTATAAACATGGTGATACTGACAGTCAATATGGTATGACATGACAAAGCCATGTTACTGTGTGTGTGTGTGTGTGTGTGTGTGTCATAATAATTATCATGACTGCGTTAAGGATTTAGAATGTCAGACATGTGAGCAGTAATCGCATTCAATGCTTTAAAAGCATTTTTTCCCCTTTTCCACTTATATCAGTAACGCCACTTACACCACTAGACACTGGCTGTCATGGCAAATTATGACACGCATATGACATGGTTATGTCAGTCTTATGACAGAGGGTTCAGGTAAAGAGTTACCAAACCCCTGGACACACTAGCTGTGCACATGTGAATATGGATGCAAGGATAAGCAGGTAGATGGATCTCAGGCCTAGACCCTCAATGTGTCTCCATAAGTTCTAAGCATTCCTTTACGTTGCTGTGGGGTCTGTCCCCCGCGTTGCCTTTGATTGCTTCATATTTTGTATGTTGAAGGAACCTTGTCCAAGCGTTTGTTTGTCATGTTCTCTCCACACAGCGGTGAGTTCTCCTTAGAAAGTGCCTTAAAGAGCGGTAAGTTTGCCGATGCCTGGTCCAGACCCAAGGGGACCTGTGGGATGATGCATGATGTGTGCATGATACGTGTTGTAAACCAGGGCATAGATAGGCAAAGGTCCACCTAGCACTAGGGACAGTCATAACTTGCTTGGCCAGTCTTATCTCAACGGCAGACATGAAGGAAGTTATGATCGTCTCATGAGCTACAATGATGTTTGAGAACACAGACCTAGAGTTCCTCAGCTGTCAAAGCTGTGTGCTGGCCTTCTTAACACCACACTCTACCTTCATAGTCTACTGTGTGCTTCTAACTGTGTCCTGGCCTTCCTAAGACCACTCTCCACCTTCATAGTCTACTGTGTGCTTCTAACTGTGGCCTTCCTAACACCACTCTCCACCTTCATAGTCTACTGTGTGCTTCTAACTGTGGCCTTCCTAACACCACTCTCCACCTTCATAGTCTACTGTGTGCTTCTAACTGTGGCCTTCCTAACACCACTCTCCACCTTCATAGTCTACTGTGTGCTTCTAACTGTGGCCTTCCTAACACCACTCTCCACCTTCATAGTCTACTGTGTGCTTCTAACTGTGGCCTTCCTAACACCACTCTCCACCTTCATAGTCTACTGTGTGCTTCTAACTGTGGCCTTCCTAACACCACTCTCCACCTTCTTAGTCTACTGTGTGCAAACTGGACGTGCCTCCTCCACCTCTGTTGATCGAACTGTTTGATCACATGGTTTGGTCTAACCTTGCCTGACTTGACATGTTTCACCTGTGTTCATCATTTATTTCACTCTCTATTTTTTTGATCATAACCAAATGCATGAACTAAAAACATGATCAAATTAAAGAGATGATGTTAAACAACAATTTAACAATAATATTAATTCTATGTTTGATGTTACAAAAAGTAATTACATGTTTTGGTAAAGCTTTATAATAGGGTGCGATAATAAACTATTTACAGTTATTACCAAATGGTTTATTATATAGTTACAAACCCTTACAAGACATTAGATAATGTTAGTAGATTACTTACAAATAGTTTATAAGACACTTTAATTTTTTTTATAAATGCTTAATTCACGCATAACACACATATTTATTAAAGGCTACCCCATAACTATGCAAACGTATAGTTCATTATTCAGACAGTATTAGATTATTTTCAAATCTAATTAAACATTTGGTAATAACTTGTTACCCAGGTTTTTTATCTATTTGTTTAGAATGACTTTGATGGCTTTATTTATATTTCTGTCTGGGATGACTTTAAATCTTCAGAGCCCCCGAGGAAAGAGTCAGCTAAGAAGACTAAGGCAAAAGCAGCGGACAAAGTTCCTGAGGAGAAAGCCGGGCCCGACACTCCAGCCAAGAAGTAACCAGCATGAAGCAGGACAGCTGAGTGGCCAGCATGAGAGGAGTCCACAAGACTCACCTTCCCCTTCGGTGCTCAAGCCCTGCTCAGTGGCTAAACTTCCTATGGGAAAGTAATATTGAAACATGTCGTTTTCTGTGCAGAAATCTGAGATGCTAACAAATAAAAGCATACGATTTGACTGGCAACGATTTGACTCTTTTATTGTTTTAATGATTTCATCTTTATGGATTGAATACATGACACATTAATGCATGTTGAATAATTAATTAAATGAATCAATAACAACAACAACAATTACAACAATAATATTAATAATAATAATAATAATTTCAAGACTAGTGCTGAACTGGCAAAAAAAAAAAATTCTCTAAAGACAAATCAGAGAGTACACACACACACACACACACACACACACAACCCTGTCACGTTCCTGGGGAGCTCTGCTCCGGCCACGCCCCCTTCAGCTCACTAACTCTCCCAGCTGCAGGCTCATCAGCTACATTCAGGTCCCCAATCACACAAGCACATACACCTGTTTCACTCTCTAGCCTCACTCACCAGCACCACGCTCAAAGTCACCGGAGTACGGGTCACTCACACCTGCATCCTCACTCACCTGCACCACGTTTGCACTCACCTGGTTCCTAATCACCCACACCTGTCACAGCCCCTACATATACCTCACACTCCCTTCACGCGGTGTCTGGTATTGCACGTCTACGGATCACAATCCTGAGAATTCCCGCAGCCTGACTCTCTCTCTCTTGGATTATCACTATTCCTGTCATAGTTTGCCTTTGTGTTCAGCTTCGCCTTTGTTTCAGTTTTGTGTTCGAGCATAGCTCTCCTTTAGTTAATCCTTTGCCGAGTGTGACTCGTGTTTTGTTTGCCGCAACAGCGTTTCTAGTTTCGATCCTACAGAGGTTGCCTCTACGTGTTCTTTTCTGCGCGCTGATCGCCAGCCCTCTTGGGTCTCGGCAGGACCACGAGCCTGCGCCCCTCTGTGAGTAGTGACTGCATTCCCTGTGACTGCCGCAGCATCTACGTGTCAACATCCTGTTGTCTGTACTGTGTGTCCCTGGTTGTCTTCATCTGCAAATAAACTCTGTTCACAAGAATCTCGAAGTCTGTTCGTTCCGTGACAGAATACCAGACCAAGAGACGGATGGATTCAACTAGCTCTGCGACCGCAGCCTGCCCTCGGGCGGGAGTGGCGGTACGACCACCACCATTCTCCAGATCCACCTCAGCCACAGCCCCCTCTCCCTTCTCCTTTTCCAATGCCCGTGAGGACTGCTGGATATTTCTCCTTGATTGTGCCATCGCCCTGTCGAGGCAGAAGCATCAGTACCCCACCGAGCGATCACGATTGGGCTACGTCGTCCTCCGCCTCCAGGGACAGGCGCTACTATGGGCAGCAGCTGTGTGGGGAGGGCCAGAGACTGAGGCACTCGACACGTTCACGGCGCATCTACTGGCGAAGTTTGGTTGCCCGGCAAGGGACCAAGCGATCCAGGCGAACCGCTTAGGACTCCACCAGCAGGTCATGGAGGAGCTCCGTCGCAGCCTCGCCACCGCAGATCCGCCTCCTACGGTCTCCGCTGCTCCCACACCTACCTCGCTGAGGGTGACCACCCCAGCTCCCACGCATACTCCGCCCAGGACCCATGAGGTTTGGATCCAGCCGGAGATAGTCGATGTGGGTGATAATACTATCCGTGAGGCATATCGCACCGGATACCCTGTCTACGCCCATAATTATGACTCGGAAGAGGATGATGAAGATGTTTTGGATAAAACCATCCGTGAAGATCTCCTGTACGCCTACTATGACTCTGAGGAGGAGGATGAGGTCGATGAGGAGGTGAGTGATGGGGGTTTTATACTGGCAGATCATGTCTTCCGAGGCTATGCCGAGCAAGAGGGTTCAGAGGAGGAGGAGAAAGCATCCTCACTACTTCGGGAGCCTGGACCCAGACGAAACGCTCTGTGCGCAGGGAGTCGATGGGCTATCCGGCAAACCCCGTTCGGAACATCACCTCAGGTCTCGTCCCCGCCGGTCCCAGCCCCCCAGCATGAGATCGAGGAGGATTTCAGTGAGTGGATTGATGGGGACTTTATTTTGGGGGATCGGTTCTTTGTGAGGTCAGCCTACGAAGAGGACTGGGAGGATAGGTCAGAGGAGGAGGTGGAAGAGATGGACACAACTCCCGCTCCTGCTCCGAAGACGACGGCCGCGGCCTCCGCTGTTCCCACAGCAGTCGCTGTGGCTAGTGGGGCCCCAGTACCGCCTACGTCTTCGTTTCCAGCCTCTCCCACACCAGTACCAGCATCTTGCCGGAGGTCGGTTCCAGCACCCCGGCTTACCCCAGCTCCAGAGCCTGCACCTCGCCGGGCTCGACGTCGGAGAGATCGGGCTCAACGTCGAGGACCCCGGTTTACCCCAGGACCAAGGCCTGCCCCTCGCCAGGCTCCTGCTGCATTAGCTGCCTCTGCTGAACCCGCAGCTGCCTCGGCGGAACCTGCAGCAGCCTCGGTCTCTGCGGAGCCCGCAGCTGCCTCAGCCTAGGCTGCGCTGACCGCTGCCTCTGCCGAGCCCGCAGCCGAGCCCACAGGAGCCTCTACCCCCACGGGACCTGCAGCCACCGCCGCCCCTGCTGAGCATGCAGCAGTCCAGGCATCTTCCTCGCCAGCACCTCCTGCACCTCCCACACCGGTGCCAGTGCCTGCACCTCGCCGTGTGCCTGCTGCTGCTCCTCCCGCAGCTCCTGCTCCTGCCACAGCAGCTGTGCCGGTTACTCCGGTTGCCACCGCCACGGTCCCCACTCCTGCTCTGGGCAGGGCAGCTGCCTCTGTTGAGCCGGCAGCTGTCTCTGCTGAGCTCGCAGCTACCCCGGCGGAACCTGCAGCAGCCCCTGCGGAGCCCGCAGCTGCCTCAGCCTCTGCTGAGCCTGCAGAGGTCTCTGCCTCTGCCCCTGTGGAGCCCGCAAGAGCAGCAGCATCTGCCGAGCCCGCAACAACCTTTGCATCCGCTGCACCTGCAGCAACCGCGGCCTCTGCCTCGGCTGAACCTACCGTTGCCACTGCCCCTGCCTCCGTTGAGCCTGCAGCAGTCTCTGCCTCAGGGAAGAAGGCAGTGGCAGATGTCGCCGTCCCAGGTCACGCAGCCTTCCCCGCTGCCACCGTCCACTCTGCAGCCGCCATTGTGGTCCCGTCTCCGCCGAGGACTGCAGCCGAGAGGTCCTCTCCTCCTGCCACGACTACAGCTCCCGCTACTCCTCCTGCTTCCGTGGCTCTTCCGGCCACAAATACAGTCCCTGCAGCTGCCGCTGCTAATGCTCCCGCAGCTTCCACAGTCTCTACCCCCGCTGGTGACCCAGCACCCACAGCTCCCACTGTCGGCCCAGGACCCGCAGCTCCCGCTGCCGACCCAGCACCCCCAGCGGTCCTTGCTGACTTTCCAACCCCAGCGGCCTTTGCTGACCCTGCAGACCCAGCCGCCGCTGACCCTGCAGACCCTGCAGACCCTGCAGACCCAGCCGCCGCTGACCCTGCAGACACAGCCGCCGCCGACCCTGGAGACCCAGCCGTCGCTGACCCTGCAGACCCAGCCGCCCAGGTGTCCCTAGCTTCCCGGTCCCAGGTATCACAGGTGTTCCCGGGCCAGGTGTCCCTAGTTTCCCGGTCCCAGGTATCACAGGTGTTCCCGGCCCAGGTGTCCCTAGTTTCCCGGTCCCAGGTATCCCAGGTGTTCCTGTCCCCGGTGTTCCTGGCCCAGTCCCCTTTGATGTCTGGCACCTTCCAGTTTCCAACCTCCCTGCGCCCTTAGTTCCTTTGCCGCTTCTGGCGCAAGCACCAGCAGCACCCTCTGCCGACCAGGACCCCCCAGCATCCGTTCCCGACGCTGGTCCAGCAGCGGGCGCGAATAACACCGGCCAAGGGGGACGAGGTTCATATGGACGGCACCTCCGACAGCAACGCTAAGGACGTCGCGAAGGGCGAAGCCAAGGAGGCTTTCACCACGACTACCCCAGCTACGGGCGCTGCAACCTCGGCCTCATCCCCGGTCGACGTCGTCCGAGGCTGGGTCAAGGGAGTGGTTGCGGTCACCTCGCTCCTGACAGAGCTCCCAGTCATCCGCCAGATCTGTGGCCTCTTGCTGGCCGTCCACCCGGCTGGCCACCAGACACTCCGCCCCTAGTCGGCTGTCCACCAGGCACTACGTCCCTGTTCGGCCGTCCACCAGACATTCCGCTCCGGTTCGGCCCCGGCTGGACTGCCAGCCTTGCCCTTGACCCCTCCACCCACCCTGTGGGAAGGTTATTATTTTTTTTTTTTTGTGATGTTAAGGGCCGTCTGGAATCTGGCCGTAAAAGGGGGGGTAATGTCACGTTCCTGCAGAGCTCCGCTCCGGCCACGCCCCCTTCAGCTCACTAACTCTCCCAGCTGCACGCTCATCAGCTGCATTCAGGTCCCCAATCACACAAGCACATACACCTGTTTCACTCTCTCGCCTCACTCACCAGCACCACGCTCACAGTCACCGGAGTACGGATCACTCACACCTGCATCCTCACTCACCTGCACCGCGTTTGCACTAACCTGGTTCCTAATCACCCACACCTGTCACAGCCCCTACATATACCTCACACTCCCTTCATGCGGTGTCTGGTATTGCACGTCTACGGATCACAATCCTGAGAATTCCTGCAGCCTGACTCTCTCTCTTGGATTATCGCTATTCCCGTCATAGTTGGCATTTGTGTTCAGCTTCGCCTTTGTTTCAGTTTTGTGTTCGAGCATAGCTCTCCTTTAGTTAATCCTTTGCCGAGTGTGACTCGTGTTTTGTTTGCCGCAACGGCGTTTATAGTTTCTAGTTTCGATCCTACAGAGGTTGCCTCTACGTGTTCTTTTCTGCGCGCTGATCGCCAGCCCTCTTGGGTCTCGGCAGGGCCACAAGCCTGCGCCCCTCTGTGAGTAGTGACTGCATTCCCTGTGACTGCCGCAGCATCTACGTGTCAACATCCTGTTGTCTGTACTGTGTTTCCCTGGTAGTCTTCATCTGCAAATAAACTCTGTTCACAAGAATCCTATCTCGAAGTCTGTTCGTTCCGTGACACCCCCACAAGGACATTTTGTAAATAAAGGCCTCAGAAACTCTTTCCTATTCGCCCCTTTATCATTCTAGGCCAATGTGTTTCTTTGGAAGTTCTCATGGGAAAACCAGACAAGTAATTATTAAGGATTCCTATTCTATAGTGTCAGTGAAGAGAGTTTACCACACACAATTACAATGTCCGTAAATGGGCACTGTGAAGAGAGTTTTAAAAGTTTATAAGTTAAGTGTGAAGCTTATAAGTTTTACCGGAATGCTAGTATTATGTCAAATGTGTTAAATCCCACATGTCTTTGTGTTATAGAATAGCTTCAATGTTTAGGGATAATCATACATTCCAGAGGTTTGACAGACAGAGGTCTGTTAAAACACATCAGCCACTCTATTTGGTCGGGGAAAAACAAGTGATCCTATTTCAAGGCAACTACATTTCCTCAGAAACTGTCATCGTTGGCATGCAACCCTCATCTTACTGTTATGGAAGAATGCACAGGTCTTCAAAGAGGCCACAAGAGTGACACAAATTCAGACTGCAATATTTCGAATGAAAAGGTTCATTTTATACAGATGTATTTATTCACGTATTCAACGCGTCTTAGGATTCAAAGAAAATAAGGCTTTTTAAATAGAAGACAGTATGTACTTGTATATCTCAAGAATATATATTTAGGAATGAAACAGACAAAAGCCAGCAGTGACATTAGACTTCAGGTCTTAGATCAGTTTAAAATGTATTTTTCAGATTGCACAAAGGCAGTTCAAACAGACATCTGTACAGATGTGGTCGGCGGCATGACTAAAAGAAAACAGGCCATGGGACAGATTCAATGAACAGAGGAGAATGATTAATGATAATGATTTTTTTTCGGTGAGCCACACACACTTGCAGTAATGAGGCTTCTCCTCGACACAGGGGGTGGGACAGGGATTTTTTTATGAGTCAGCAAAGTGACAGCTTTCGGATATCACTATGCCGTCCTTCAATTCGATTTTGATGAGCAGGCCTTTCTCGGGTTTGGGCGTGTTGGCGGGCAGAGACTGCTGCATGGATCTGGGCGTCTGCATGAGCAAGGATGGGTTGGGGTATGTTTTGGTTTGTTTTTAGAAATCTGAACAAGAGACGAAATAACACAGGGGGATGTTGAAATGGCCGGGGCTGCACTTGGTAGACATTTTGGCATGCAATTTTCATCAGCAGAACAGCATAGATAGAATAACAGGAAACGATAGAATATTTTTTTTATCTTGACAACAGAATTCAAAGGGTTACACTATGCTGATATCCGTCTCTCATTTACATCCCTGAAGGAAGTTAGCTTAGCTACATTATTGCTTACCCATCTGGTCACGCTCACGTACATCCATCCTGCAGAGAGAGAAAAGACAGTGTGAACAATTGAGGGAAAAAGGCACAGCTACAACATGACCTCCACTGCCAGACTCGCCTTTAAACCTTAAATCTTTACCTGCATCCAAATGCTCAGAGGTATGTAGCTAATATTTATGCCTTTTAAAGTTCAATTCATTTTCTGTTTAATTTATTATTTATTGTATTTATTAACACTTTGTGGCTTGTTAAGTTCAATTAAGAAACAAGCATGACTAGCCATCTGGTCAATGATGTCAGCAGCTCTGTGTTTCTGGCCTGGTCAGTACCTCATCTCCTCTCCTTCCAGGAGCTTCCTGTAGGTGGCGATCTCGATGTCCAGTGCCAGCTTGAGGTTCATGAGCTCCTGGTACTCGCGCACCTGGCGTGCCATGACCTGCTTGGCCTTGCGCATCGCCTCCTGCAGCTGGTCGATGTGGGTCCGCGCGTCGTCTACAGCGCCCTGGGCCTTCTCCTCAGTCTGGCTGATCTCCAGCTCCATGTTCTCTTTCTGTCGGAGAGAGAGAGACATAGAGAGAGGGGTCTGAGGGGAAGTCCTTATGAAGATCTCACTGTTTGGAGCCTGCTATAGTGACCTCTCTAAGACTTAATGCCTGATCATTGTAGGGTGCATCAAGATATGGACAGGTGTTGAAATGATGACAGAAGGATTGTGGATTGTGGTCTACAAATTCCAACAATCAATGAAAACTAAAGTTTTCCACTGGAACAGTGTTGATACCTATTCATATTTGGTAAAAGTTATTGCATGCATGAGAGAAATTATCTGTTGACACTAGTCTACGATGTTGTTGGATGCAGTTAATGAAAGGCTTTAGGCCAGACTTCACACATTCGAATGTGTTCAGTGGTTGAGTCTTACCTTCTTCTTCAGGGTTTCCTGCTCATGTTTCAGCCGCTGGATCTGCCTCAGGAGGTCAGACATCTCCTTCTTGCTATCGCGCAGGTCATCCTCATACTTCCCAGCCTTCAGAGCCAGAACATCCATCTAATAAGAGAGAGAGAGAGAGAGAGAGAGAGAGATTCAATTCTGCATCTATGGAGGTGAAATTACAAGGATCAAGAATAATAATGTGACCCTACCTTCTTCTGGTTCCACTGCTCCACCTCCTCTCGACTGCGGGCCGCCATGTCTTCGTACTGTTTCCTCACTGCTGCCACTATCTCATCCAAGTCCAGATCAGGAACGCTGCTGGCCTTCAGCACGATCTTCTCTTTGACGATCATTGATTCCAGCTCTCTGATTTCCTGTGGTGCGGGAGAGAAAGAATCCATGGCTCTAGTCAGATAGTCTCTTTGGCTTAGGAAGGTTCCTAACTGAGTGAAATGACCCGGAAGTATCTAAGTGGCAGCCATGATAAGAGCTGGTTGAATTCTTGAACTGCTAAGGAAAGGTGCTTCAATGCTTCGTTTTTTATCTCCTTTAGCATAGGGTACACTGGACCATCCTTTATGAAAGAAAGGAGTTAATGCTGTCCACAATTCTATGCGGCAGCAACATTGAAAGACCAACATCAATAACATCCGATGTCGCATAATTACGCAGGCTAAAGTGTTAGTGTAGTGGGATTCTCTTAGCCATGTGGTCGTCCTTTCCGGTGTACTTATGAAATTTATTTCACATCCTGCCTTGACCACATGGCATTTTCCATTGAGGTGAAGGAAATTTGATTAGAAAAGGACATAGGATGTATTTTTTTTTTACTATCCGACCGCAGCCCGGGTCAGGAAAGGGGAGAGGTGGGGGGCCCTAACAAGGGCGTCTGTTATTGGTCAATAAATCTGTAACTGTTGTGCTTATTGGCTGAGACTGACCTCTTGGTAAGCCTGTTTCAGGAACTCTAGTTCATTAATCAGCTCCTCGAGCACCAGTTCCAGTTCCACTCTCTGTAGGTAGCCCTCATCCACTTCCTATCGCAGCCAAACAAACAAACAACAAACCTTATTTACTCCTGACAATGTAATGGACTGAAACTTTGCACATTTTAATTCAACTTTGTCCAGGTCATTTGAAAATATCCCACAATTCTTAGGCAAAATTAAACCAATTTTTTTCTTTTCTTTTTCAAACCTTAACTCACTGAATTATAAACCACCACCACATTCTATATGAATGTCCTGACTGACAGCCCTCATAGCCTCTAAGACCCTCCCACATTCCCAGCACTCACCTTCTTGTTGATCACAAAGTCATTCTCTGTGTCCATCTTCTTCTGCAGCTCTTCCTCAAACCTGCAGAGACACATTCAAGGCCTTTTGTCAGAGGTCATGTCATTGTGAGCACCACTATAAGCACCATGTTGCCAGTGACTCATGACCAGGAAAGAGACTGGGCTTCGACGACAAAGAGGTCAGAAAAAAAAAAAAAAAAAAAAAAAAACAGCGTCTCACTGTGAGTAGAAACAGACAGAGCTCCAGAGACGACACAAGCCGGATGGAAACATGCACTGGATGGATGGCTAGTGGATGGGGGGTGTTTGGGGCCTGGGGGCTGGGAGTGGTTAAAGCAGAGGTGTTGGCGTGTGTATACACACAGACATAACGTCATCAATTTGATCCACAGGAGTGTGCCCTCTTAAGTGTAATTGTGGCAACAGGCTTATGGTGAAAGTGTGTATCTGGGGCAGGGAGAAACTTCAGGTGTAACCTCCTAGTCAATGGGCCCATGGACACTGACAGGACAGGACCATTTAGGGGGAACAGGAAGAGTCAGAACAGCAAATCAGCATTCAAAGGAACTAAGAAAACCACATCTATGATGATAATGATGATGGTAACAGTGCTAACAGTTTATATACAAGTAATTACTCCAACAGATATACTCAATAACAGTGATAAAAACAACAGTGAAAATGCGATCAATCAAGCAATGAAAACAAGGCTCACTTTTCACGGGTCTGCTCCACTTCATCCTGACTGCGCACCAACTCCCCCTCCAGCTTCAGTCTGTCCAGGTCCAGACTTTCGATATGTCGGCGCAGGCTGGTGCTCAACGCGGCCACGATTTCATCGACGTTGCCCTTGTAGCGCTCTTGCTCCATGAGAATCTTCAGTTTGGTCTCAAGCCTTTTGTTTTCCTGCTCCAGGTTGCGCACCTGATAAAGCACAATTAGAAAGTCAATGGGCTGTCTTGATTGACCTCTTGTGGACAAAATGAGGAATAGCACCTACAAAGTTGTGGTAAACTTCAGAATGGAATGGGAGTTTGTTGGGTATAAAGCCCCTTGCTTTGGACGTGGTTGTGTGTGTTGGGAGTCGGGTGGGGTGGGGTAGGGTGGGCTACGTTCTGTGTTACATACTTTTCACCCAAACAGAAATTCCTGCAATAATATAGTGTCTGCAATGTATAAAATAGGCATATAACAGATGCAGGAACGCAGACTGTTGATTTTCAGTACATCAAACAATCCAGCAGGAGCTAAGCCTATAGATCGTATGTGGTGCTGTCTTACACCAGAAATACACCACATCTACTTTTGCATAAACTAGGCAACACCCTTGATCTAACCGTGGGCTATATGCTGCTAATGTAAAATCACAGGACATGCACCATTATACGTATGCACCACTACAAAATATACTTGATAGAAGACAATGTTTCTTTGGATGCAGAAAAATACATTGTGGTAGTATCACAGTTCACTGCGAATTGAAATTACAGAAATTTGAATTGTGACTGTGTGAAACGTTTCAATATTTATTTTGATAAAAAGTTTACAGATAGACTTGTGAGTCTAAAATAAACAGATACAATCTGCAGTCTCTAAATAACTTTGCTTCCTGAAAACTTAAAGCGTACTCACTCTGTCAATAAATGTAACAAACTTATCATTCAGTCCAACCATCTGATCCCTCTCATTGGTCTTCGCCTTCTGGTAAAGGAGGTCCACCTTTGTGTGGATGGGGTTGAGCAGGTCCTTCCTGGCCGGCGTCATGCTGGGGTACCCTCTGGAAGGACCTACACTGTATGATTGGCTGCTGAAGCCTCCTTGTTTTCTGATGGTAGTCATGTTTGCTATCTTCACAGGGTCAGTGTTGGCAAGAGTGCTCTGGGCAGACAAATGGCATGGAAGTTAACGAGATGGAGAACTTCACCTGCTTATTAAGGTGGATTGTGGGCCTCCCCTAATGAATTATGCATAAAGTGGAAAATCACCGTTGGCGAAACTACAGCTTCTCCCGGTTGGATGGGAGTAGCCTATAATTCAGTCGAGCTGTTTGACACCCGGATGGGTGGGCGTGTATAAATAGGATTCTAGCATTGAAACCTCATTCTACACCAGGTAGTTG